>NC_053023.1:539788373-539915857 GCF_003073215.2 Triticum urartu
GTGCTAGGCACACCTGGCTAGAGAGGCATATCGATCGATGTGTGCCGTAAAGAAGGAGCTGGGGGCCTACACACACCGTGGGTGAACGACCTAAAGTGAAAAGATGAATTTGCGCGATGGAGCTAGAGAATGCTGAGGGAGGGTGAGAGGGATGCGGGCGTGTGCATGCACAAGAGAAAGTTAGTGCTAGCTACGAAGATAAGAGGGTTGTGTGGGTGTAAAAGACGAATAGAGATCATATATACTTCATTATAAAAAGTGAATTCGGATATTTGAAGAATTTATCCTAGTGTTTCAAACCGACGCATGTGTGAATATATATATAACGGTGATACACATGGTGTGGTTATGAACATGTTATACTACATTTAATATATTTTATCTCTACTCTTATAAAAAACGGAGTTGTTGATGATGGTGTGCCTGCCATCCTGCATTATAGGCCGACCGATTTATATCTGGCGGATAGCAAGGAAACTATGATGGTTGAAGTTGGCAACAATCATGATTGTCGATTCTTATTGAAATAGAGAAACGAGTTCAAATTTAGTTCAAATTGCAGCGGTAGTATAGACATTTGGAATGCACTAAAATGTTGGTATGAGTAGGTTACATGCATTACACACCAAGCGAAAAAATTTAATCAGACATAACATGGATTCATACTCCCTCCTTCCATCTATATAGGGTGTAATGAGATTTTTAAGACCGCCTTTGACTATTGACAAGATTAATAGTACATGACATGCACAATGTGAAAATTATATCATTGAAAGAACCTTTCATAGACGAATTTAACGGTGTGCTTTGTGTAAGTTGCATGTCATATGTCATTGCTCTAATATTTGGTCAAAGTTAGCACCGAAAAACGCATTAGGCCCTATATAGATGGAAGGAGGGAGTAGCTTTGAATAGCATTTGTATAGTAAAACGGGGCACGACTCTCTCTTTGTGTGGTGTGAATAGTTTTATTTTTTCATTTTCTTTTTGGTTGAGGGAAGTGCGAATTGATTTGGTACGTACAAGTACAATATTATTACACGTTAGGCTTGTCCCTAAAATTCAACCCGCATCTTGTTATATCCCGAAAATTCAGATATCGTGCTCCCAAAACTGGCACCTTCACAACCCACGCCTTGTTATCCCGAAATTACAACGCGCGCGAAAACTCACTCCAGCTGCCAAATCTCGACATGTGAAATCCCCCTTCTAACCCTGAGCCGAAAGGGCCGCTAGTTCAAATCAGTGGGGGTACTTTTGTAACACACCCTACATTTTGGACAAGCGCGTCCCAAAGTCATGCTTCACCCCTTCCCATCGCCCCCTTTTCGCCATTCGAAATCCCAGGCCGCCATAACCTCTCCGCTCCAGCCATGAAACCCCACCCTCCTCCGTCCTTCACGTCACCGCTACCCAGCCGGAGCCTCTTCCCCGACGACGTCGTCCACCACAACAGCTCGACGTCCCTCATCTACCTCCCCGGATGAGGATCCGTCGTCCATGTCGTCGTCCCGCCGGTTCAGCCGCCCCGTCCTCCACCTCCAAGGAGCTGCTCCGACGATCGCCTCGTTTATCGCGGCTACTCCATACCCACAGCGCTGCCTTAACCTGCTCCACCGAAACCGCATCACCGACTCCTCGGACAAAGCCGAGGCCTACTCGGCGCCACCAAAGAGGTTGTACACTCATCGCATCGCACCTTCTCCTTAACTCGACCTCCCGGCGCCGACGGTGCTCCATCCCGCACCCCCATGGAGCGGCTACCTTGAAGTCGGCGCCACGGGCGACATCTCCACGGCGGCTCTCCCCCAATGCGAGGCCCCTTCGGCGGCGGCGTCCATACCAGCCGGATCTGCTGTTGCTGCTCCGGCTCTCGCTCGCTCGCGCTGCTGCTGCTGCTCCGGCTCTCGCTCGATCACTCGCTCGCCCAGCTGCTACTACTGCTCTCCCCCTCGCTCGTGCTACTGCTCTGCTCCGATTAAGCCACACTTTAGTCGACTGAATCGAGTTTTGGGTCAGTCGATTTTCAGGGGTTGGGGGGCTCGCCGAAGTTAAGGAAGAAACACCCGCAGCGAGGACGGGGGCTCGCCAGAGAGGTACCCCACTATCTATCTTAGGGTTCAGGGTGGGGGCGGGGGGCCTAGAGGGCTGGTCGGGGCGGCGGTGGCGAGTTGTTTCGGGGCGGCGAGGCGGCGGTGGGGCCGGCAGTTCGGCCGGTGGTGGCTGGCGGCTCAGGGGGGTGCAGGTTGAAGATGAACTGCAGGCCCTCCCTAAACTACATGTCAAGTGCCTCTCTGCTACCATTGCATTTAGTTTCGACGGTAGCATTCAGATTCCACAGTAAATTGCAGTTTCTACAATTAAGTTCAGAGTCAACAGTTTTTACCTCATATGTTGTAGTCGGGTGGTTTTTGGTGATGTTAATTTTACATCCATTTTACATCATCTATTGGAGATCTATTAGAATCCCACTTGAGATTGACGATGTCTGTCTTGTGCTGCTTCAGCCTTGACGTCTTACGGCTCACCAGAGCTACTCCAACGACAAAACGATCCATCACAACAGAGCAGTGCCCTGGACGCCGTCTACAGATTCCTCAGATCTTCCTCCACACCTCCGACAGCCACCTCTGCCTCAACTGCTTCAGCGACCAACCCAATGATGCTGAGGTTGACACGGCTACGGCAAAGAGGTTGTACACTTGTTGCATCACTTATTACTATACATTCACGTCAATCCATTAGGGCTATTTTGGTTCAACGGAAAAACATCGATCCACTGGTTGTTACCATCACTCTAAATTTTTGCATGCTCTGCTTACATAATCTCACCATATTTTTTTCGTATGCATGTCAGATATTGTACATAGTCATGCCGAACATGTAGAGAAAAAGAGAAGAGTTTTGCGCGGCAATACAATGTCATGCAGACATCGCTCCATGGTGGGTTCAATGGCAAACCCTCCCCACCCCTCTCCAGATTGTAATCCAGAGGAAGATATCTGTTCTGAGGCGGATTCAGATGCCGCTGACCACTCCTATTTACCCCCCAAGGTGTTTGCTCTACCTTGGCATGATGATGTTAGTCATATCATGCATATGTTGCCTTGCAGTGCCTACTTTTGACATCATATATGTCATCTACTTAGTTTAGACATGTTCTGTAATGCCACCTGTTTAGTTTCTATATCATATATGGGAATTATGCAGTCTCATGTCTTTTAGCCAGCCATAATATATGTGAAATATGCAATGCCATCCTATTTAACCAAGCATCATATATTTGAATGATATCTTGCCCATCCTTTTCTTCATTACATTTCCATTTGTCGACAATGTTTGTACATTAAACTACTCTTCCTGTGAATCAGCCATTTGGGTGGGAGATGGAAAAAACTGGAGTGAAAACAAGGCCTTCAGAGCAGACAGTACTACCTGTCGAAGCAGATCTCTTGTTGGGTCCCGATAGCTCCTCGGAGATGGATTTAAAGACAGATGACCAGTCCTATTCCCCCACTGAGGTGTATGCTCTAACTTGGCACGGTTATACTGCTCATATCATGCATACGGTGTCTTGCATTGCATAGTTTAGACATCATATACACCATATTCAACACCATGTTCTTAGTTCAGACATCATATCGAATGCCCTCTATTTAGCATATAAATCACATATGTGAATTAAATGATGTGATCCTGATTACTTAGATAACATGTAGGTGAATTATGTCATGCGATCCTGTTTAGTTATTCACCATATCTTTGAATTATGTTATTCTGTGCTATCTAGTTTAGATAGACATCATATATGTGAAATTATGTCATGCTATCCATTTTAGTTAAACAATATACATGTCAACTATTTCATGCCCTCTTTTTTCCACACTATCTTTTACATCCGTCTCTCATACAATGTATGTACATTCAACTATGTTTCCTGTTTATCAGCCATTTGAATTGGAGCGGGTGATGCCAGTATCTAGCGGACTAAAAACACGGTCTTCAAATAAAACAGTGCTACCTCTTGGTGGAGATAGCACCCCGGTTGTACATGCACAAGAACCAGCCCTGCCGCACATAACCCAAACTCTCGCAGATTGTACCCCTACTGCGATGGACAGAGAACCAGCTTCACCCAATCTAACCCCAACCCCAGCCGATAGTAACCCAGTTCCTGTTGATATAGTATACGTCTCCGTCGTATCTATAATTTTTGATTGTTCCATGCCAATATTATTCAACTTTCATATACTTTTTGGCAACTTTTTTATATATTTTTGGGACTAACATATTGATCCAGTGCCCAGTGCCAGTTCCTGTTTGTTGCATGTTTTTTGTTTCGCAGAAAACCCATACCAAACGGAGTCCAAACGGAATAAAAACTGACGGAGATTTATTTTGGAATATTTATGAATTTTGGGAAGTGGAATCATCACGAGACGGTGTCCGAGGGGGGCACGAGGTAGGGGGTGCGCCCCTGACCCTCATGGCCACCCCGTAAGGCGGTTGGAGCCCTTCTATCGCCGCAAGAAAGCTAATTTCCGGATAGAGATCGTGTTAAAATTTCAGCCCAATCGGAGTTACGGATCTCCGGGAATATAAGAAACGGTGAAAGGGAAGAATCTGAGAACGCAGAAACAGAGAGAGACAGAGAGACAGATCCAATCTCGGAGGGGCTCTCGCCCCTCCCTTTCCATGGAGGCCATGGACCAGAGAGGAAACCCTTCTCCCATCTAGGGAGGAGGTCAAGGAAGAAGAAGAAGAAGGAAGGGGGTTCTCTCCCCCTCGCTTCCGGTGGCACCGGATGTAACGCCCTCGATGCGGCTATATCTCCTACGTGTTGAAGCACGACTTAGAGGCATAACCGCATTGAAAGCAATGTCGCAAGTAAGGTAATCTTCACAACATCCCATGTAATATAGATAATAAAAGGGGAAAGTACATAGTTGGCTTACACTCGCCACGTCAAACAAAGTACATAAATAGCATTACGTCATCCAATCACTCATGGCCCGACTACGGTGCCAAAATAAAAGATCAACCCAACATGCGACACGGTCCCGATCTCCCCAACTGGGCACCACTACTGATCATCAGGGAAAGACACGTAGTAACGGCGTGAGTCCTCGTCGAACTCCCACTTGAGCTCAAGCGCGTCATCTGGTACGGAGTCATCAGGCCCTGCATCTGGTTTGGATGTAATCTGTGAGCCACAGGGACTCAGCAATCTCGCACCCTCGCGATCAAGACTATTTAAGCTTATAGGTAAGGCAAGGTAAATATGTGGAGCTGCAGCAAGCGACTAGCATATATGGTGGCTAACCTATTCGCAAATGAGAGCGAGAAGAGAAGGCAATGCACGATCGAATAACTAGAGAACAACCTGCGGCAAGCATTACTCCAACACCGTGTTCCCTTCCCGGACTCCGCCGAGAAGAGACCATCACGGTAACACACACAGTTGATTCATTTTAATTAAGTTAAGGTTCAAGTTATCTACAACCGAATATTAACAAATTCCCATCTGCCCATAACCGCGGGCACGGCTTTCGAAAGTTCAAATCCCTCCAGGGGAGTCCCAACTTAGCCCATGACAAGCTCTCACGGTCAATGAAGGATATTCCTTCTAGCGGGAAGACCCGATCAGACTCGGAATCCCGGTTACAAGACATTTCGACCAGGTAAAACTAAACCAGCAACATAAAACTAAACCAGCAACACCGCCCGAATGTGCCGACAAATCCCGATAGGAGCTGCACATATCTCGTTCTCAGGGCACACTCAGATGAGCTCTCCATACAACTAAAACCAAACCTCGAGTTTCCCCGAGGGGGCGCTGCACAGGACTCTATTTTGGACCAACACTGAGAGGAGCACTGGCCCGGGGGGGTTTAAATAAGATGACCCTTGGGCTCCGGAAACCCAATGGAAAAGAGGCTAGGTGGCAAATGGTAAAACCAAGGTTGGGCATTGCTGGAAAATCTTTATTCAAGGCGAACTATCAAGGGGTTCTCATTATTACCCAACCGCGTAAGGAACGCAAAATCCGGGAACATAACACCGATATGACGGAAACTAGGGCGGCAAGAGTGGAACAAAACACTAGACAAAAGGCCGAGCCTTCCACCCTTTACCAAGTATATATATGCATTAAGATAACAAGATAATATAATGATATCCCAACAAGAAAAATAATGTTCCAACAAGGAACGGTCTCCAATCTTCACCTGCAACTAGCAACGCTATAAGAGGGGCTGAGCAAAGCGGTAACATAGCCAATCAACGGTTTGCTAGGACATGGTGGGTTAGAGTTTTGACATGGCAATTTGGGAGGCATGATAATAAAGTGGTAGGCATCGTAGCATAGGCATAGCAAAAGAGCGAGCATCTAGCAAAGCAAAGATAGAAGTGATTTCGAGGGTATGATCATCTTGCCTGCAAAGTTGTCAGAGTTGACTGGATCCTCGAAAGCAAACTCAATGGGCTCCTTGTTAGCGAACTCGTCTCCTGGCTCTACCCAAACAAGACAAACAAGCAAAAAGGACACAATCAACCATGTGCAAAGCTCAAACAACATGATGCAAACATGGGATGCTATGCGGGATGCGATATGTGATGCACATGCAAGATTTGAAAAGGGATGATTGAACCTGGCCTCAACTTGGAAATCCAAGTGTGCCACTGGAAAGGTGAGATGATTTCGCTTGAAAACGATATGAAGAACGCCGGAATCGGACACACGGTTTGGAAATGGCAAGCAATTCAAATATGGCCCCGGTCTGCGATAAACAACAAGTAGCCATCTAAATGCAACAAGATGAACATGCTACAGCACTCAAACATGGCAACAAAATACATGGAAGGGATCCACTCATGATGCTTAACAAAAGATGAACACTGAGCTACGGCCAAATCATCCATTAACAGGTTCAAACAAGCATGGCAAAAATGCAATTGGTAAACAGATCTCAGACTTCGTGAAATTAACACTTGTCTAGAATTTCAGATCAGATAGCACACTTTGGAGCATGAAAACTATATGCTACATGTACTGAACATGGAAAAACAAAGCATGGCATGGAGCTACTCAAAGAGTTTAACAAAAGTCCCTTAGTGACCTTGAGCCAAAAGGGATCAGAAAATACAATTGCAAGCATGTGAACATGGCAAAAACTTAAACAGATCACAGACTTAGAGAAAAACTGGAGCATGCAAATCAGATTTCAAGTAGTCATGTTTACGAGCTCGATGCACTCACTACAGAGCATGTCATGACAATCTAAGCATACACCCGTCAAGAATACACATTACTCAAGCTATACATGGCAAGAACGATAACATAGCATGCACGGATCAACTACAACATCCTCGGCAAAATCGCTAACAAGTAGACAATCTGCCCAGATTTACGAAATAGCAAAAGTAGAGCTCGATTGACTCAAGCTAGGGTGCTCCATAAATTCAAACAAAGACATGGATGGATAGAGCACTACAAGATTAACAAATCACCCTTACTGATCATCCTCAAAAGAGGCACGGATCACTAGGAAACAACATGAACATATGGCATATTGATAAAAACAGATCAAGGACTTAGTGGAATTGTTAAGTCCCTGAAATCAGCATTAACGAATGCACCACTTTGCAAGCTTCTGCTAGTCACCACACACATCACAAAAATACATGGATTGCACCTCTGGAAAGATGGCAAAGCATATAACAAAACATATGTAGAGCTCAGGGGCATATCATGCACACAATAATCATGGCAAAAATGACAAATAGCTATTTGGAGCAATAGATCTGACAATTATCTCAAATAGCACTCTTCCAACAGCATTTAGGGTATCAATATGAACTCAAATGAAAATGATGCAATGAGATGAAATGATGTGCTCTCTGAGACGAACATTTTGATATGCTATATGCCCAAAACGGATCTACGGATGCAAAGTTACGGCACGATGAACAAGGGCATTTGAATCTAGAAATCGGGGACTTAGAGAAATTCATCACCTCGCGGATCTAGGGTTACTGTAGCGTGGATCTCAGATCTGGTCGCACGTCGTTCGAGGACCGCCGAAGAGGAAGCTTGAGGCCGCCGGAGATGTCGGGAGCGGCCAGATCCGGCCGGGGCTCCGGTCGCCGGAGTCGTGGCCGGTGGCGGGGCGGAGCGGCGAAGGGAGTCGGCGGGCGGCGGAGACGGCCTTGGGCGGCGGAGGGAGCGGTGCGGCCCGGCAATGGCGGCGCAGTGGCGGAGGTGGCCAGCGGCGACTGGCGCGGTGGCGGTGAGGCGCGTCGCCGGCGCGCGGGCGGAGGAGGGAGAGGCACGGGCGCGCTGTAGCAGTCGGACCGCGTGGGCTTCCCGCGGGCCTCGGCGGGCCTCGGGCGGCGCGGCGATGTGGGGACCGACCCGGGACATGTGGCGGACGACGATTGGTCCGGGCGGAGCGGCGGACGTGTCCGGCCACGCGGAGGAGGCGATTTTTAGGGTTTCGGGAGAGTGGAACCGCGAATTACGGAGGGGGTGTATTTATAGGCATAGAGGGAGCTAGGAGTGTCCAAATGAGGTGCGGTTTTCCGCCACGCGATCGTAATCGAACGCTCTAGATGATGGAGAGGGTTTTGGGCCAAATTGGAAGGGTGTTGGGCTGCAACACACACGAGGCCTTCTCGGTCCCTCGGTTAACCGTTGGAGCATCAAACGAAGTCCAAATGGTACGAAACTTGACAGGCGGTCTACCGGTAATAAACCAAGGCCGCTTGGCAAGTCTCGGTCCAATCTGGAAATGTTTAATCCCCACACACGAAAGAAAGGTGGAAATGACCACCGGAGGAGAACGGAGCACCGGAATGCAAAACGGACAACGGGGAAAATGCTCGGATGCATGAGACGAACACGTATGCAAATGCAATGCACATGATGACATGATATGAGATGCAGGACAACAACAACAACACACATAGACAAAAACCCGAACCCGAGAAAATAAAATAACTTAGCGCCGGAAACGGCAAGAGTTGGATTACATATTAGGTAAATCATATCCGGGGTGTTACAACACTCCACCACTACGAAAGGATCTCGTCACGAGATCTAGGACTGGAAGAACGCCGGGTACTCAGAACGGAGGTGATCCTCGCGTTCCCAGGTGGCTTCACGGTCGGAATGGTGTGACCACTTGACTTTGAGGAATTTGATTGACTTATTGTGAGTCTTGCGTTCAGTCTCTTCAAGAATAGCAATGGGGTGCTCACGATAAGAGAGATCTTCTTGGAGCTCAATATCTTCGAAGTTGACGGTGCGGTTAGGAGTCTTGAAGCACTTGCGGAGCTGAGAGACATGGAACACGTCATGCACATTTGCAAAGTTTGAAGGAAGCTCGAGTTGATAGGCGAGATCGCCTCTCTTGCTGACGATCTTGAAAGGTCCCACGTATCTAGGGGAAAGCTTCTCTTTGATACCGAAGCGACGAGTGCCTTTCATTGGAGAGACGCGGAGGTAAACATGATCTCCGATCTCGAAAGCCAAATCACGGTGCTTACTATCATAGTAGCTCTTCTGGCGCGATTGCGGTGCTTTGAGGTTATCTCGAATGACTTTGCATATTTCCTCTGCCTCTGTGATTAAGTCATTTCCCAGAAGTTGACGTTCACCGGTTTCAGACCAGTTGATAGGGGTACGGCACTTCCTGCCATATAGAATTTCGAATGGGGCCTTGCCCGAACTTGCTTGAAAACTGTTGTTGTAGGAGAATTCAGCATATGGAAGACAATCCTCCCACTTCATGCCGAAGGAGATCACACAAGCCCTGAGCATATCTTCAAGAATCTGGTTGACACGCTCGACTTGACCGCTAGTTTGAGGATGGAAAGCAGTGCTGAAGCGGATGTTGGTGCCCATGGCCTTCTGAAAAGAATCCCAAAACTTGGAGGTAAAGATGCTGCCACGGTCTGAAGAGATCACCTGTGGAATACCGTGCTGCGAGACAATCCGAGAGGTATACAGCTCCACCAATTGAGATGCAGTGATAGACTCTTTGATAGGCAGAAAGTGAACCACTTTAGTGAGTTTGTCGATGACAACGAATATAGCATCATTGCCATGCTTGGACTTTGGAAACCCAATCACAAAGTCCATCTCAATGTGGTCAAACTTCCATTCTGGAATGGCAAGAGGTTGGAGGAGACCAGTTGGCCTTTGGTGTTCTGCCTTCACTCTTCTGCAGACATCACACTCATTCACGAACTGAGCAATCTCGCGCTTCATTCGAGTCCACCAATAAGCCTGCTTGAGGTCCTGATACATCTTCGTGCTCCCAGGGTGGATGGAGAGGAGAGAATTGTGAGCCTCGTTCATGATAACCTTACGAAGATCACCTTTGGGCACAACAATACGATCCTCGAAGAAGAGAGTATCCTTGTCATCAAGGCGGTAGCACTTGTACTTGGGTTGGCTCTTGGCAATCCTAAACTTCACCTTCTTCACCATAGCATCAAGAAGTTGAGCCTCGCGAATCTGGTCTTCCAAGGTAGGAGAGACTTGAAGGTTGGCGAGGAAACCTTGAGGAACAACTTGCAGATTGAGTTTGCGGAAAGCTTCACAAAGCTCGGGTTGATAAGGCTTGAGAATCAGACTGTTGCAATAAGCCTTCCTGCTCAATGCGCCAACAATCACATTGGCCTTGCCTGGAGTATACTCGATACTCGGATTATACTCTTGAATCATTTCGACCCATCGAGTCTTCCTGAGGTTGAGATTAGGCTGAGTGAAGATGTACTTGAGACTCTTGTGGTCAGTGAAGATGTCCACTTTTCTTCCCAATAAGAGATGTCTCCAAGTCAAAAGAGCATGCACAACAGCCGCCAACTCGAGGTCATGAGTGGGGTAGTTCTTCTCATTGGGCTTCAACTGGCGAGAGGTATAAGCCACCACTTTCTTCTCTTGCATCAACACTGCACCGAGACCTTGGAGAGAGGCATCGCAGAAGACCTCGAATGGTTTGGATTCATCAGGAGGAGTCAGAACTGGAGCAGTGACCAATTTCTCTTTCAAAGTGTTGAAAGCAAAGTCACACTCCGGAGACCAAATGTACTTGACGTGCTTCTGGAGAAGATTAGAGAGCGGCTTCGCGATCTTTGAAAAGTTCTCAACGAACCTTCGACAGTAGCTTGCGAGAGCGAGGAAGCTACGGAGTTGCTTCACGTTCTGAGGTGGTTCCCAATTCACAATTGCAGACACCTTCTCAGGATTCACCGCAATGCCCTTGGCAGAGATGATATGCCCAAGGTAAAGAACCTCATCGAGCCAAAATTCGCACTTTGAGAACTTGGCGTAGAACTGGTGTTCCCTGAGCTTATCGAGCACTAAACGCAAGTGCTTGGCATGATCTTCCTTGTTCTGTGAAAAGACCAGAATGTCGTCGAGATAGACCAAAACAAAGTCATTGGTGTAGGCGTTGAAGATGAAGTTCATCATGCAAGAGAAAGTCGGAGGAGCGTTGACGAGGCCAAAAGACATGACAGTGTATTCATATGAACCATAGCTTGTCCTGAAAGCCGTCTTGGGAATATCTTGCTCACGGATTCGAATCTGGTGATAGCCCATACGGAGATCAAGCTTGGAGAATACTTGGGCACCCTTGAGTTGTTCGAACAGCTCGTTGATGTTGGGAAGTGCGTACTTGTTCTTGATAGTCTTCTTGTTCAATGGATGGTAGTCAACACAAAGTCGGTCCGTTCCATCCTTCTTCTTCACAAAAAGAACTCCACAACCCCACGGAGAGGAACTAGGTCGGATGAGACCCATTCGCTCTTGAATATCGAGTTGCTTCTTCAGCTCCTTCAACTCTTCAGGTCCGAGCTTGTAAGGACGCTTGCACACTGGTTCCGTGCCAGGCTCAAGATCGATGACGAATTCAACTGGCCGGTGCGGAGGCATTCCTGGAAGCTCTTCTGGAAAGACGTCTTGATATTCGCAAACGACTGGAATTTGCGAGATGGCATCCAGTTCACCCTTCTCATTGAGCGAAAACAGCCGGATTGTATCATCGCGAGCGGCAAAGACAATAACATCCTCAGACGAATGAGTCAATTGAATCTGCCTGGCTGCACAATCAAGATGCGCCTTGTGCTTAGAAAGCCAAACCATTCCAAGAATAAGATCAATATCCGAGTCACCAAGAACAATAGGAGAAGCTAGAAATTTGTAGTCGCCCAAGGTGATAGTAATATCCGGGACGCAGAAATTAGCTGTCATTTGCTTGCCCGGTGACATGATTTGCAAAGAATTTTGCAGATACTGATAATCGCACTCATACTTCGATGCAAAAGGTTTGGAAATGAAACAATGTGATGCACCAGTGTCAAAAAGAACTTTTGCAGGAACATCGTTAACAGGAAGGTTACCCATGATGACATCTGACGAGTCCTCTGCCTGAGCTGCATTCATCAAATTGACCTTGGTGTGCTTGGGGTTATGCTTGACCACAGCTGTACTTGCCGATCTCACAGGAGGAGGAGGAGGAGGGAGACGCCTCTGATTGAAACACTTGTTGGCATAGTGACCCTTCTGTTGGCACTTGTTGCACGTGACCTCTGAAAGCGGACGGTGATACGGAGCACTCGATATTGGAGGTTGAGACGAAGTCTTGTTCTGAAAGCCAGGGTTGGGTGGGTGGGAAGATCCACTGCCACCTTTGCTCTTCTGGTGAAAAGGCTGACGGAACAGAGGAGGAGGAAGCCAATACTTCTGCTGCTTGGCCACTTGAGTAGAGGAAGAAGGAGTAACATCTCTGACTCGCTTCTTGGAAGCATCACACCTCAGTTGAGCAGCCTCTTGCTTCAATGCCATGTTGTAGAACTCATCGTACCTCAAGGGCTCAAAGAGAACAAGAGCAAGCTGGATTTCTTCTCTGAGACCACCCCTGAACTGGTATATCATGCTCTTCTCGTCAGGGACGTCCTGCTTAGCAAAGCGAGCGAGCTTCTGAAACAACTTGTTGTAGTCATAGACAGACAAAGAGCCTTACTTCAGGTTGCGGAATTCCTCACGCTTGCTTTCAACCACGCTCTGAGGAATATGATGAGCTTTGAAGTCTTGACGGAATTCATCCCAGGTAATCACACGGCCTCCTCTGGAATCCTTGTACTGCTGGAACCATTCTGCAGCTTGGTCTTTGAGTTGGAAGGAAGCGAACTTGACAAAGTCCTCAGGCCTGACGTTACTGCACTCGAAATGCTTGCATAAGTCCACGAGCCAATCGTCAGCATCAGTTGCCTCAACACAATTGCTGAAGGTCTTTGGCCCGTTAGCAAGGAACTGGTTGAGTGTAGCAAAGTGATTCTGATTGTTGCCTTGGTTGCCTTGGTTCGCTTGATTGCGCTCTTGAAGAATTTGCATGATCAACTGCGTGTTTGCATTGGTAGCGGCCATCACAGCTTGCCATGCCTCCGGAGGAGGTGGAGGTGGTGGCGGATCGTGATTCTGATTCTGATTGCTACTCTTAGCGGGAGCCATCCTGAAAAGGGTGACATCCGTTAGCACATTGACAGATAAAATTGAAGCTGAATCAAGCGGGATGAAATTGCAACATATAGTCTTCACATCCGAACAAAATGAACGAATGTATTCCACTTGAAATGGTCACATATCCATAAATTGAGAAGCCACTTAGAATTTAGGTAGAGGAATAAATCAACAAGGTACGGAGAAAGAACGAATACTCGGTAAGAAAACCCAATCTCAAACCAAATATCTGTGGAAGAAGAGCTAGAGCTACAAGAAGCCTAATATCTCACCCAAACTAGCAAATCCTACATCCAGCTGTATCCATCCTTCAACACATAACCAAGAAACCTTTGGAAACCATCTACCTCAACCTTCGAAAAGCATCTGTTATACAAGTTATGGCAATACTCCCGAACTCCCGCCCCAGTACTGGGTGGCGTCGAGGTTATCTCACCAACAACTGCATAAAAGAGATTTTCGATGTCGGCGTACTAAACTCAGGTATTCCAGAACTGCAACGATAAAATTGTGACGACAACACCTCGGAGCTCAACTCCCTGGGACACTGCCACAACCCCTAAATGACAGGAGGCACCAAGAACAATGTTCTCGTCACAAATCCATCAGAACGATTCCAAGATACCCGCATGATCCTAAAAAATTTTTAGTGAAATTTGAGAAGAGAAGAGTCAAAACTCTACGTCCGGATGCCTTACCAGAGCGATGAAGGGACTGGGGAGTAAAAAGAATTCCTAAACTCTCCGATATATAATTCCTAAATGACTCAAAACATTTTTTTCTAGACTCAACTCGGCTGCTAAAAACGATCAAGCAGTGGGGGCTCCTAAGGTCGGGGAAGGCTCTGATTACCAACTTGTAACGCCCTCGATGCGGCTATATCTCCTACGTGTCGAAGCACGACTTAGAGGCATAACCGCATTGAAAGCAATGTTGCAAGTAAGGTAATCTTCACAACATCCCATGTAATATAGATAATAAAAGGGGAAAGTACATAGTTGGCTTACACTCGCCATGTCAAACAAAGTACATAAATAGCATTACATCGAATCACTCATGGCCCAACTACGGTGCCAAAATAAAAGATCAACCCAACATGCGACACGGTCCCGATCGCCCCAACTGGGCACCACTACTGATCATCAGGGAAAGACATGTAGTAACGGCGTGAGTCCTCATCGAACTCCCACTTGAGCTCAAGCGCGTCATCTGGTACGGAGTCATCAGGCCTTGCATCTGGTTTGGATGTAATCTGTGAGCCACAGGGACTCAGCAATCTCGCACCCTCGCGATCAAGACTATTTAAGTTTATAAGTAAGGCAAGGTAAATATGTGGAGCTGCAGCAAGAGACTAGCATATATGGTGGCTAACCTATTCGCAAATGAGAGCGAGAAGAGAAGGCAATGCACGATTGAATAACTAGAGAACAACCTGCGGAAAGCATTACTCCAACACCGTGTTCGCTTCCCGGACTCCGACGAGAAGAGACCATCACGGTAACACACACAGTTGATTCATTTTAATTAAGTTAAGGTTCAAGTTATCTACAACCGGATATTAACAAATTCCCATCTGCCCATAACCGCGGGCATGGCTTTTGAAAGTTCAAATCCCTGCAGGGGAGTCCCAACTTAGCCCATGACAAGCTCTCACGGTCAACGAAGGATATTCCTTCTAGCGGGAAGACCCGATCAGACTCGGAATCCCGGTTACAAGACATTTCGACCAGGTAAAACTAAACCAGCAACACCGCCCGAATGTGCCGACAAATCCCGATAGGAGCTGCACATATCTCATTCTCAGGGCACACTCAGATGAGCTCTCCATACAACTAAAACCAAACCTCGAGTTTCCCCGAGGGGGCGCTGCACAGGACTCTAGTTTGGACCAACACTCAGAGGAGCACTGGCCCGGGGGGGTTAAATAAGATGACCCTTGGGCTCCGGAAACCCAAGGGAAAAAGAGGCTAGGTGGAAAATGGTAAAACCAAGGTTGGGCATTGCTGGAAAAGCTTTATTCAAGGCGAACTATCAAGGGGTTCCCATTATTACCCAACCGTGTAAGGAACGCAAAATCCGGGAACATAACACCGATACGACGGAAACTAGGGCGGCAAGAGTGGAACAAAACACTAGGCAAAAGGCCGAGCCTTCCACCCTTTACCAAGTATATAGATGCATTAAGATAACAAGATAATATAATGATATCCCAACAAGAGAAATAATGTTCCAACAAGGAACGGTCTCCAATCTTCTCCTGCAACTAGCAACGCTATAAGAGGGGCTGAGCAAAGCGGTAACATAGCCAATCAACGGTTTGCTAGGACATTGTGGGTTAGAGGTTTGACATTGCAATTCGGGAGGCATGATAAGCAAGTGGTAGGCATCGTATCATAGGCATAGCAAAAGAGCGAGCATCTAGCAAAGCAAAGATAGAAGTGATTTCGAGGGTATGATCATCTTGCCTGCAAAGTTGTCAGAGTTGACTGGATCCTCGAAAGCAAACTCAACGAGCTCCTCGTTAGCGAACTCGTCTCCTGGCTCTACCCAAACAAGACAAACAAGCAAAAAGGACACAATCAACCACGTGCAAAGCTCAAACAACATGATGCAAACATGGGATGCTATGCGGGATGCGATATGTGATGCATATGCAAGATTTGACAAGGGATGCTTGAACCTGGGCTCAGCTTGGAAATCCAAGTGCGCCACTGGAAAGGTGAGATTATTTCGCTTGAAAACGATATAAAGAACGCCGGAATCGGAGACACGGTTTGAAAATGGCAAGCAATTCAAATATGGCCCCGGTCTGCGATAAACAGCAAGTAGCCATCTAAATGCAACAAGATGAACATGCTACAGCACTCAAACATGGCAACAAAATACATGGAAGGGGTCAACTCATGATGCTTAACAAAAGATGAACACTGAGCTACGGCCAAATCATCCATTAACAGGTTCAAACAAGCATGGCAAAAATGCAATTGGTAAATAGATCTCAGACTTAATGAAATTAACACTTGTCTGGAATTTCAGATCAGATAGCACACTTTGGAGCATGAAAACTATATGCTACAGGTACTGAACATAGCAAAACAAAGCATGGCATGGAGCTACTCAAAGAGCTTAACAAAAGTCCCTTAGTGACATTGAGCCAAAAGGGATCAGAAAATACAATTGCAAGCATGTGAACATGGCAAAAACTTAAACAGATCACAGACTTAGAGAAAAATTGGAGCATGCAAATCAGATTTCAAGTAGGCATGTTTACGAGCTCGTTGCACTCACTACAGAGCATGTCATGACAATCTAAGCATACACCCGTCAAGAATACACATTATGCAAGCTAGAAATGGCAAGAACGATAACATAGCATGCACGGATCAACTACAACATCCTCGGCAAAATCGCTAACAAGTAGACAATCTGCCCAGATTTACGAAATAGCAAAAGTAGAGCTCGATTGACTCAAGCTAGGGTGCTCCATAAATGCAAACAAAGACATGGATGGATAGAGAACTACAATATTAACAAATCACCCTTACTGATCATCCTCAAAAGAGGCACGGATCACTAGGAAACAACATGAACATATGGCATATTGATAAAAACAGATCAAGGACTTAGTGGAATTGTTAAGTCCCTGAAATCAGCATTAACGAATGCACCACTTTGCAAGCTTCTGCTAGTCACCACACACATCACAAAAATACATGGATTGCACCTCTGGAAATATGGCAAAGCATATAACAAAACATATGTAGAGCTCAGGGGCATATCATGCACACAATAATCATGGCAAAAATGACATAGCTATTTGGAGCAGCAGATCTAACAATTATCTCAAATAGCACTCTTCCAACAGCATTTCAGGCGTCAAGATGAACCCAAATGAAAATGATGCAATGAGATGAAATGATGTGCTCTCTGAGGCGAACATTTTAATATGCTATATGCCCAAAACAGATCTACAGATGCAAAGTTACGGCACCATGAACAAGGGCATTTGAATCTGGAAATCAGGGACTTGGAGAAATTCATCACCTCGCGGATCTAGGGTTACTGTACCGTGGATCTCAGATCTGGTCACACGCCGTTCGAGGACCGCCGGAGAGGAAGCTTGAGGCCGCCGGAGATGTCGGGAACGGCCGGATCCGGCCGGGGCTCCGGTCGCCGGAGTCGTGGCCGGTGGCGGGGCAGAGCAGCGAAGGGAGTCGGCGGGCGGCCGAGGCGGCCTTGGGCGGCGGATGGAGCGGTGCGGCCCGGCAATGGCGGCGTGGTGGCGGAGGTGGCCGGCGGCGACCGGCGCGGTGGCAGCGGGGCGCACCGCCGGCGCGCGGGCGGAGGAGGGAGAGGCGCGGGCGCGCTGTAGCAGTCGGGCTCCGGGGGCTTCCCGTGGGCCTCGGCGGGCCTCGTGCGGCGCGGCAATGTGGGGACCGACCCGGGACACATGGCGGACGACGATTGGTCCGGGCGGAGCGGCGGACGTGTCTGGCGGCCGGTGGACGTGTCCGGCCGCGCGGAGGAGGCGATTTTTAGGGTTTCGGGAGAGTGGAACCGCGAATTTCGGAGGGGGTGTATTTATAGGCATAGAGGGAGCTAGGAGTGTCCAAATGAGGTGCGGTTTTCGGCCACGCGATCGTGATCGAACACTCTAGATGATGGAGAGGATTTTGGTTGGTTTTGGGGCAAATTGGAAGGGTGTTGGGCCGCAACACACACGAGGCCTTCTCGGTCCCTCGGTTAACCGTTGGAGCATCAAACGAAGTCCAAATGGTACGAAACTTGACAGGCGGTCTACCGGTAGTAAACCAAGGCCGCTTGGCAAGTCTCGGTCCAATCCGGAAATGTTTAATTCCCACACACGAAAGAAAGGTAGAAATGACCACCGGAGGAGAACGGAGCACCGGAATGCAAAACGGACAATGGGGAAAATGCTCGGATGCATGAGATGAACACGTATGCAAATGCAATGCACATGATGACATGATATGAGATGCATGACAACAACAACAACACACGGAGACAAAACCCGAACCCGAAAAAATAAAATAACTTAGCGCCGGAAACGGCAAGAGTTGGATTACATGGTAGGTAAATCATATCCGGGGTGTTACACCGGAGTGCCACCGGGGGCCATCATCATCACCGCGATCTACACCAACACCTCCGCCATCTTCACCAACATCTCCATCACCTTCCCCCCTCTATCTACTGCGGTCCACTCTCCCGCAACCCGCTGTACCCTCTACTTGAACATGGTGCTTTATGCTTCATATTATTATCCAATGATGTGTTGCCATCCTATGATGTCTGAGTAGATTTTCGTTATCCTATCGGTGGTTGATGAATTGCTATGATTGATTTAATTTGCTTGTGGTTATGTTGCTGTCCTTTGGTGCCCATCATATGATTGCGCGCGTGGATCACACCCTAGGGTTAGTTGTATGTTGATAGGACTATGTATTGGAGGGCAAGAGTGAAAGAAGCTTCAACCTAGCATAGAAATTGATGCATACGGGATTGAAGGGGGACCAATATATCTTAATGCTATGGTTGGGTTTTACCTTAATGAACATTAGTAGTTGCGGATGCTTGCTAATAGTTCCAATAATAAGTGCATAGAATTCCAAGTCAGGGATGACATGCTAGCAGTGGCCTCTCCCACATAATACTTGCTATCAGTCTAGTAAAGTAGTCAATTGCTTAGGGGCAATTTCGCAACTCCTACCACCACTTTTCCACACTCGCTATATTTACTTTATTGTTTCTTTATCTAAACAGCCCCTACTTTTTATTTACGTACTCTTTATTATCTTGCAAACCTATCCAACAACACCTACAAAGTACTTCTAGTTTCATACTTGTTCTAGGTAAAGTGAACGTCAAGCGTGCGTAGAGTTGTATTGGTGGTCGATAGAACTTGAGGGAATATTTGTTCTACCTTTAGCTCCTTGTTGGGTTCGACACTCTTACTTCTCGAAAACTGTTGCGATCCCCTATACTTGTGGGTTATAAAGACCTTTTTCTGGCGCCGTTACCGGGGAGCAATAGCGTGGGGTGAATATTCTCGTGTGTGCTTGTTTGCTTTATCACTAAGTAATTTTTATTTGTTGTTCTTAGTTGTTCTTTATCTTTAGTTATGGATATGGAACATGAAATACCAAAAAAATTAGGTGTACTTGCTACTCATGGAGATGGGGAACCTCCTAAAACCCTCGATGCTCAATATGTGAAAAATATTATGTACCACTTTGATAATCCTGAGAAAACCTCATTCAATTTGGTAATGGGAGTAACGTTGGATCAACGTGAATACTTTAGGGATTATCGCTTGACACAAAAAGGGAAACTATTATGGGATCAAATTTATATATTGAAGTGGTATGCTAGACAACTATGCTCAGAATATGATTATACTTGTTGCTCTAGGATGAATTCTCCACACCTCCCCTTTTCATGCAAATTTAATGATAATGAAACCTTGGCTTCTTATGCTAGAGGTATATATGATTACTATGATGTGGAACAAATAGAAGAATTTGTTGCTTTTATGGGTGCTTATGAAATTGAATCTATGTTTAAAGAGTTTGATGATATTGATGATGCTTGTTATAGATCTGAAAATTTAGCTATCCTAAAATATTGCTATGAGAATTATGAATACAATTATGAAATTAATGCACTTATTAAGAAAGTATCCGCCGTCCAAGAAGAGACTAATATTTTGCAGGAATCTCTGGAAGAAGAAGTTGATGACACTGTGAGCTCATTGGATGAAAAAGATGAGGAGGAGAGCGAAGAACAAAAGGAGGAAGAGAGGATTGATCACCCGTGCCCACCTTCTAATGAGAGTAACTCTTCAACTCATACATTGTTTAATTCCCCTTCATGCTTACCGAAGGATGAATATTATGATAATTGCTATGATCCCATCGATACTTTTGAAACATCCCTTTTTGATGATGCTTGCTATGCTTATGGCCAAGATGCCAATATTTTATGCTTATGGAGATGAACTTGCTATAGTTCCTTATGTTAAACATGAAATTGTTGCTATTGCACCCACGCATGATAGTCCTATCATCTTTTTGAATTCTCCCGAGTATACTATATCGGAGAAGTTTGCACTTATTAAGGATTATATTGATGGGTTGCCTTTTACCGTTGCACATGATGATTTCGATAAATATAATATGCATGTGCTTGCTGCTCCAACTTGCAATTATTATGAGAGAGGAACTATATCTCCACCTCTCTATGTTTTCAACATGATAAAATTGCAAGAAACTGTTTATACTATGCATTGGCCTTTACTAGGTGTACATGAATTGTTCTTTTATGACATGCCAATGCATAGGAAGAGAGTTAGACTTCATCATTGCTTGATATATGTTGCTTTGTGCTCACTACTAAATTACAAATCATTGTTAATTAAAATTGGCTTTGATATACCTTGGGATCCGGGTGGATTCACTACTTGAGCACTATATGCCTAGCTTAATGGCTTTAAAGAAAGCGCTGCCAGGGAGACAACCCGGAAGTTTTAGAGAGTCATTTATTTCTGTTGAGTGCTTTCATATAGTTTAAAAACAACAAAAATAAAGAGGGGAACCCAAAACTTTTCAAAAAGGAAAGTGAAAGTGAGAAAGACAAGCATTGTTGAAGTGGGAGAGCTCCTTGAACTTTGTTCATGCTCACGACAACTTTGTGAATCTTGACTACAGAAACTTTTCAACAAAAATAATTATCCCCTTGTACAATTCCATTGTATTATAAAAATAATGTGCCAAGGTTTGCCTTTAGGATGTTTACATTTGCTTGATGGTTTGTACAGTGCAGGACAAAAACTTTGGCTGTAGTGCGCGATTTTACATTTTTAGCTGGAATGTCAAATGGTTCTGTTTATTTTTGCACTGTCTTCCTATACAAATTGTTTATTTTTCCTTATTTTGGCAGAATTTTTCAAGTACCAGAAGTATGGTGAATGTTCAGATTGTTACAGACTGTTCTGTTTTAGACAGATTCTGTTTTTGATGCATAGTTTGCTTGTTTTGATGAAACTATCAATTTATATCAGTGGATTAAGCCATGGAAAAGCTATATTACAGTAGACACAATGAAAAAACAAAATATGAATTGGTTTGCAATAGTACTTAGAGTAGTGATTTGCTTTATTATACTAACGGATCTTACCGAGTTTTCTGTTAAAGTTTTGTGTGGATGAAGTGTTCGATGATTGAGAAGGTCTCGATGTGAGAAGAAGGAAGAGAGGCAAGAGCTCAAGCTTGGGGATGCCCGAGGAACCCCAAGTAAATATTCAAGGAGACTCAAGCATCTAAGCTTGGGGATGCTGGGGAGGCATCCCCTCTTTCTTCAACAAATATCGGTATGTTTTCGGATTCGTTTCGTTCATGCGATATGTGCAAGTCTTGGAGCGTCTTTTGCATTTAGGTTTTTATTTTTATTTTTATGCACCATGCTGGTATGAGATAGTACTTGGTTGATTTATAGAATGCTCTTTGCACTTCACTTATATTTTTGAGTATGGCTTTATAGAATGCTTCATGTGCTTCACTTATATCATTTGAAGTTTGGATTGCCTATTTCTCTTTACATAGACAACCGCCATTTGTAGAATGCTCTTTTGATTCACTTATAATTGTTAGAGCATGGGCATATCTTTTGTAGAAAGAATTAAACTCTCTTGCTTCACTTATATCTATTTAGAGAGATGACAGGAACTGGTCATTCACATGGTTAGTCATAAAATCCTACATAAAACTTGTAGATCACTGAATATGATATGTTTGATTCCTTGAAATAGTTTTGAGATATAGAGATGGTAATATTAGAGTCATGCTAGTGGGTAATTGTGGATTGTAGAAATACTTGTGTTGAGGTTTGTGATTCCCGTAGCATGCACGTATGGTGAACCGTTATGTAACGAAGTCAGAGCATGATTTATTTATTGATTGTCTTCCTTATGAGTGGCGGTCGGGGACGAGCGATGGTCTTTTCCTACCAATCTACCCCCCTAGGAGCATGCGCGTAGTACTTTGTTTCGATGACTAATAGATTTTTGCAATAATTATGTGAGTTCTTTATGACTAATGTTGAGTCCATGGATTATACGCACTCTCACCCTTCCACCATTGCTATCCTCTCTAGTACCGTGCAACTTTCGCCGGTACCTTAAACCCACCATACACCTTCCTCAAAACAGCCACCATACCTACCTATCATGGCATTTCCATAGCCATTCCGAGATATATTGCCATGCAACTTCCATCATCATCATCATATACATGACTTGAACATTCATTGTCATATTGCTTTGCATGATCGTAAGATAGCTAGCATGATGTTTTCATGGCTTGTCCATTTTTTGATATCATTGCTATGCTAGATCATTGCACATCCCGGTACACCGCTAGAGGCATCCATATAGAGTCATGTCTTTGTTCTAGTATCGAGTTGTAATATCGAGTTGTAAGTAAATAAAAGTGTGATTATCATCATTATTAGAGCATTGCCCCAGTGAGGAAAGGATGATGGAGACTATGATTCCCCCATAAGTCGGGATGAGACTTTGGACTTTACAAAAAAATAAAAGAGGCCAAAGAAGCCCAAATAAAAAAGAGGCCAAAGAAGCCCACCAAAAAAACAAAAAAAAACAAAAAATGAGAGAAAAAGAGAGAAGGGGCAGTGCTACTATCCTTTTTCCACACTTGTGCTTCAAAGTAGCACCATGTTCTTCATATAGAGAGTCTCTTGAGTTATCACTTTCATATACTAGTGGGAATTTTACATTATAGAACTTGGCTTGTATATTCCAATGATGGGCTTCCTCAAAATTGCCCTAGGTCTTCATGAGCAAGCAAGTTGGATGCACACCCACTTAGTTTCTTTTGATGAGCTTTCATATACTTATAGCTCTAGTGCATCCGTTGCATGGCAATCCCTACTCACTCACATTGATATCTATTGATGGGCATCTCCATAGCCCGTTGATACGCCTAGTTGATGTGAGACTATCTTCTCCTTTTTGTCTTCTCCACCATCATATTCTATTCCACCTATAGTGCTATGTCCATGGCTCACGCTCATGTATTGAGTGAAAATTGAAAAAAAATTGAGAACGTCAAAAGTATGAAACAATTGCTTGGCTTGTCATCGGGGTTGTGCATGATGTGAATATTTTGTGTGGTGAAGATGGAGCATAGCCAGACTATATGATTTTGTAGGGATAACTTTCTTTGCCATGTTATTTTGAAAAGACATGATTGCTTTATTAGTAGGCTTGAAGTATTATTGTTTTTATGTCAAATGATAGACTATTGCTTTGAATCACTCGTATCTTAATATTCATGCCATGATTAGACATATGATCAAGATTATGCTGGGTAGCATTCCACATCAAAAATTATCTTTTTTATCATTTACCTACTCGAGGACGAGCAGGAATTAAGCTTGGGGATGCTGATACGTCTCCGTCGTATCTATAATTTTTGATTGTTCCATGCCAATATTATTCAACTTTCATATACTTTTTGGCAACTTTTTATATTATTTTTGGGACTAACATATTGATCCAGTGCCCAGTGCCAGTTCATGTTTGTTGCATGTTTTTTGTTTCGCAGAAAACCCATACCAAACGGAGTCCAAACGGAATAAAAACTGACGGAGATTTATTTTGGAATATTTATGAATTTTGGGAAGTGTAATCATCGCGAGACAGTGCCCGAGGGGGGCACGAGGTAGGGGGCGCGCCCCAGGGTCTCAGGCGCGCCCCTGACCCTTGTGGCCACCCCGTAAGGCGGTTGGAGCCCTTCTTTCACCGCAAGAAAGCTAATTTCCGGATAGAGATCGTGTTAAAATTTCAGCCCAATCGGAGTTACGGATCTCCGGGAATATAAGAAACGGTGAAAGGGAAGAATCTGAGAACGCGAAAACAGAGAGAGACAGAGAGACAGATCCAATCTCGGAGGGGCTCTCGCCCCTCCCTTGCCATGGAGGCCATGGACCAGGGGGGAACCTTTCTCCCATCTAGGCAGGAGGTCAAGGAAGAATAAGAAGGAGGGGGCTCTCTCCCCCTCGCTTCCGGTGGCACCGGAGTGCCACCGGGGGCCATCATCATCACCGCGATCTACACCAACACCTCCGCCATGTTCACCAACATCTCCATCACCTTCCCCCCTCTATCTACAGTGGTCCACTCTCCCGCAACCCGCTGTACCCTCTACTTGAACATGGTGCTTTATGCTTCATATTATTATCCAATGATGTGTTGCCATCCTATGATGTCTGAGTAGATTTTCGTTGTCCTATCGGTGGTTGATGAATTGCTATGATTGATTTAATTTTCTTGTGATTATGTTGCTGTCCTTTGGTGCCCATCATATGATTGCGCGCGTGGATCACACCCTAGCGTTAGTTGTATGTTGATAGGACTATGTATTGGAGGGCAAGAGTGAAAGAAGCTTCAACCTAGCATAGAAATTGATGCATACGGGATTGAAGGGGGACCAATATATCTTAATGCTATGGTTGGGTTTTACCTTAATGAACATTAGTAGTTGCGGATGCTTGCTAATAGTTCCAATAATAAGTGCATAGAATTCCAAGTCAGGGATGACATGCTAGCAGTGGCCTCTCCCACATAATACTTGCTATCAGTCTAGTAAAGTAGTCAATTGCTTAGGGGCAATTTCGCAACTCCTACCACCACTTTTCCACACTCGCTATATTTACTTTATTGTTTCTTTATCTAAACAGCCCCTACTTTTTATTTACGTACTCTTTATTATCTTGCAAACCTATCCAACAACACCTACAAAGTACTTCTAGTTTCATACTTGTTCTAGCCTGACTATCTACCAGATCCTGCCGAGGGCACAAGATCATAGCTGAGGTATCAAGCTAAACGTCGAAGTCCACACGGAACTACCAGCGAGACTGAAGTCTCTCTGCAAAAACATAAATTAAGCTAACGTGAGTACAAATTTACTCAGCAAGACTTACATCAGAACTAACTACATATGCATCGGTATCGACAAGGGGGGTGGTGGAGTTTAACTGCAGCAAGCCAGCTTTGACTCAGTGGCTAACCTGAACTACGATTGCAAGCAACTCTTTTGAGGTGGCGCACACGAGTCCACATATTCACCATATCAATACACCACTATGGATTCGCTCCCGCCTCCCTACGAGAACGCCATCCATAGCACTCACGCTTATCTTGCGAGTTTCAGAGTATCCACTTTCACTTGTCTATGAACTATGCAAGGGGTCCAAGTTTCCATATCCGAGGAATCCGGCTATTCAAATAGATAATGATAACCCTGCAGGGGTGTACTTCTTCACACACGCTCCCACCACTTACCGTCATTTACATGACATGTACTCGGCAACCTTCAAGCGGAAGCCCAACGAGGGTGTCGGCCACGGCCTACCTAAACACTCAAGTCTCTAGTCCAGGTTTATCGCCTATCCAGGTTCCATCCGCAGGGAGTCCGGCCGAGGTTTCCACATACGGCCCCGAACGATGTGTACAGGGTTCCGAGACACCAAACGGGCGCCCGGCATGCCCGGCCACGGTGTATCTACCGCAACATAGCCCACCCCTGGGGTCAGCGCTACGCACGGCCGCCAACACATATCCTACAAACACCAGAAACTAGTTGCAACTCCTGGACAGAGGACTAGGGTGATTAAGAAGCCTAGAGGGTCAATTAAGGATCCCAATGAGTGGTAGTAGCTGTTCATGGATCACAGACACAGAACTCAGTTCCTAAGAACGGTTTCAATGAGACAACCCACCATGTACTCCTACATGGCCTCTCACCGCTACCTTTACCAAATTGTGTTCACACACTTAGCTCACACACAGTAGGACATGTTCATCACCATTCCAATTCATTCCCGGTGAATCAGACCCGACACAACTCTGTGCAATAGAAGGCATGACAAATAAGCATGAATGAGTAGGCACATCAGGGCTCAAACAACTCCTACGCATGCTAGTGGGTTTCATCTATTTAATGTGGCAATGACAGGTCATGCAGAGGAAAGGGGTTCAACTACCGCAGCATGTAACAGTTGAATCGTTGTTGTCCTAATGCAGTAAAAGAGAGCAGGAGCGAGAGAGTGGGATTGTATCGGAATGAACAAGGGGGTTTTGCTTGCCTGGCACTTCTGAAGATAGTATAGTTCTTATCGGTGTCATCGAACTCATCGTCGCAACCACGTCTATCGAGAGGGGACAAATACCGGCAAACAAAGAGGAACACAATCAATGCAATGCAACAATTATGATGCATGATAATGTCATGGCAATATGCTGTTGATTGAGCTAATGCAACTAGCAATCATATTAAATGAAGTTGGTTTGAACCAAGGGTTCAAATTCAAACTCCATATGTGCTTATTTAAATGTCAATTATGCAAATTGCCCTGTACAGCAACCCTATGTTGTTCAAACATGCATGAAAATGCCATAAACAGATTCCTTGAATTTTTCTGATAATTTTTCATATATAATTTATTTCATTCTGAGTTATAGATAATTTTCTATGAATTTTAGAAGTTTTGGCTATTTTCTGGAATTTTCTGATTTATTTAAAATCCAAAAAATCATTTACTGCGTCAGCATTGCGACATGCTGACCTCAGCAAGTCAACTGCGGCTGACCAGGTCAAACCTGACCAGTGGGGTCCACTGGTCAGTCACACAGTGCTGGCTCAAGTCAACGACAGGTGGGACCGGTCAAAGGCCACGTCAGCAAAGTCAACCTGACATGTGGGCCCGGTGGGTTAGTCTAGGTTAAACAGGGAATAAATTCCGGGGTTAATCAGTGTGTGGGGCCCATCCGTCAGTGGCACAGTGATCAGCTAATGGCGTCATTAGTGTTAACTAAGTGTGCCACGTTGGCTCGCTGGAGTTTCGCCGGTGACGACCAAAAACGCGGCGGAGACGCACCGGGGTGGCTCGGGTTATGCCTACAGTGCACCATTCGGTGCACCCTTTGGCCCTACGGAGAGCTGGCGCGATGGCCCGTCGGATGGTGGTGGTCTCCGGGCCTGGGGTGGCTGGAGTCGATGGCGGCGAGCTCGGTTGCGGCCGCCGGAGTTCGGGCACCGATGAAAACGACGACACCGTGCACGGGAGGATCAAAGGTAGCACCTACGCGTTCTGCAGGCTCTCACAAAGCCAACGGGCATATGAACGGGGCCGATTGGCCATCGGAGCCTCGTCGGCGACGAGCTCGTGCGGCGGCGTGCTTCGGGCGTCATGGAAAACGGCGCTACAACGAGCACTAGGCCGCGGGGTTAGGGGAAACGACGGTGCAGCTCACAGTGAACACGATGATGGGTTCGGCTTGCTCGGGGATGTCCTGTGGCCGGCGAATCAACGATGGCGGTGGTCGGCTCCCGACGATGAGGACGACGGGGATGGCGAGGCTGAGGGGCTCCCGGGGCTTGTTTTGTTCTTCTCGTCGACATGCAAAGCCGCGACGGAGCCTAGGGATATGGTGGCGAGGTCAGGCGAGCTCGGTGGGCGCGTTGGCAGCGAGCGGCGGCGATGGTGGTGTTCAGTCGCGTGAGGGAGAGAGAGCAGAGGAGGATAGGGTCGGAGGGAGAAGTGGATGTGGCGCCAGGGAGGTGCGTGGCATCTCCAGGGGGGTCGGGGAAGTGGCAAGCAGGAGGTGGCCGGGGCGCGTGTGCGCGCACGGCGGCCACACGCCCATCCTCTTGGCAAAGGAGGAAGACGACAGGGGAGGGGCCAGGTGGGCTGGGCCGGCCACTTCGGCCGCCAGGTAAGGTCCAGGTGGGCTTCTCTCTCTCTGCTTTCCTTTTTTATTTGTTTCTGTTTTCTATTTCTGTCTTTGTTTTCTGATTTAGCAAAAATACTAAACCACTTCAAAACTTCATGAAAATAGTTGTGTGAACTAAGTGGTCTTTAACCCAAACCACACAACAATTTCCAGAATTGTTGAACATATATTTATTATATAATAAATATAAGTCCAATTCAAATATTTATTGGATTAATTCAAGGGCCCAAAATAAATATTCCTGAGATTCTAAAAATATTGGTTTGAATTTTATCTCTTGCCAATATTTCCAGATATTAACAGGAACATTTTCTTGGGCTTGTTTGAAGAGATTTTTTTAATGTTGATTATTTCTGAGGGTTGAGAATTCCCTCAATTCAATTTACTGGAATTTAAGATGATGCATGGATGCATATGCAATGACAAGCAAAGGCCAGAGCTAGGGCTGTGACAACTCACCCCCACTAAACAAGAATCTCGTCCCGAGATTCAGGACGTGAGGTAAGAAGACAGAGGGGACACAAAGCTAATAACACGATCTTCATGATCCAACTGCCCTTCTTAAAGATGTCGACTCCTTGCGTCATATTGATCTTGGCATCTTTGCTTGTGAGATCTTCACCCAACACGAGGATAAAAGAGCAAGATAACTCCATAGGAATCGATCTTCTTAAAGACCGAGCAACTCATGATCAACTCGCGGAATGAGACGTTGAACATCTCTTGAGCTGAGACACAAAACACACCTTTAAAAGGATGGAAGAAACAATTGATGAGGGTTTCACAGTAGCGAGGAGAAACTGCCATGATCCCATTACGGGACACCTCGGGGGAGGTGACTCGTAGAATTATTCCCTTAAGTGGCAAAAAGAATTACTTTTGATTCAAAGATCATTGCAACTCTCTATACCACCCTAAGGCAATCACAAACGATCGTTTGAACGAATTCGAAAGAATGGCATACTCACACCAGAATGGATGATGTGGACTACCTTGTTGAAGACAAAGCAATGGATGATTTTTTCTTATCACCAGAAATGGATGGGACACATGACAAGTCCACTTTTGAAGATGATATTGGACAGCAACTACCAAGAAGGGCAACCCATGGGGGATTGGCACAATGGCGGTGCAAGCTAGGAACAAAATGCTAATGCTGGGAAAGATTCTAGTAACTGAGGAGAACTCAACAGTCGAGGGTGATTCCACTGTTTGATTGGTCATGGTAAAATCGAAGAGACTAAGAGCACAAGGAACCCTAAGGAGCAACTTCTAGAATAAGTCGCACGAAATCCTCATGGAGAAGATGGTCAAATAGATCAATCAAGATACTACAATGATAGATCTTCTGGCTAGGTGTGTCGGCCAGAGCATCAACCTTGCCGGAACCTACATTATAGATCTTGGAATAGTTCCAACCATCATACCTGCCTAAGATTCAGATCTGGTTGGTAATAGGGTATTCCAGACAGCATGTCCGGAGAAGGAAAGTTTGCAACACAAACCAACAAGATGGCGTTGCGAGATTCTCGGGAGATGAACTTGGTAGCAAGCTCCAAAACATGAGCGGGTTCTGCTACAAACATGTGAACACGTTGTCCCAGACAAACATGACCACATAGTAGTCTTACAACAAAACACTACCGAGTCCTGGTTGGGAACCATCAACGAGGATAACGAAGTCCTTTCATAAGTCCGGATCCTAAGAAAGAACTTCTTCTCCTTGAACAAATCAATCAGTGGCTTGGTGTGCTAGGAACACATACAGAATGGAGGCGGCCAACCTATCAAACCATAGAGTACTTCGCACATATGCGTGACTAACTTGGGATGATTCTAGAGGAAACAAAACAAACCTTTCTCAAATTCATGGCGGCAACTTACACCAAATGCACATGAATTCGAGGAAGTCACTTCTTCCATCCAAGCATATGCTTCATGAACGGAACATGAAGGCATTGTTTACAAAGTTTCCAACACTAGCTTAATGTTTAACACGAATCATGGGGGAGACAAAATGCTGTTGATGGGCTCAACAGCAACTCATCGGAATTTCCATATCACTGGACTTCCACCATCATGTGAACACGGTGATAGCATTGGTCAGACCAAAAGATGTACTGGTGTATGCTCGAGGGATCATCCACGAGTAAGACAACATTACGAACATCGTTGGTTCTGATTTGACTTGACGATAGCCCATACTCAAGTCAAAGTTTTGACAAGGCAATAGATCCAACAACTGATCACGAGGACCAATCGATGGAGATATCACCTTCCTTCAGCACACACACACACAAAAGGATATCCCTTAACATGAACTAAGTCAGACAAGTTTCTATCTTCCAACTCTCCAAGTTGTTGTTTAGCTTAACCAACCAGCTCAGGGATATCCAACACGGATTCTTGGAGAAGGGGTGGTTTACAAGAAACCAACTTGATCACGAACTTAACATAGCGGTCAGGTGACAACCTGGTAGCACTTCCGAGAAGATATTCGGAGAGTCACGAACCACCGATATGTTACTAAGCTCGAGAACAACCTTGCTTTTCAGGGCAAGTTGATATGATCAAAAGAGTGAGGGATTGACACAATCCTAACTCATTGATCGAAGAGTGCACCGGAAATAAGGACTAGGTAGCACGATCAATCTTAGGATGATGATTTAATAATCGGCACGCTAAGGATAAGATTATTGTCCATTAACTACCAAGCAACGGGGTTGCTAGGAGTATTGATTTCACACATCATGATTCACTTGTCGGCATTCCGGTTGCGACAACACGGGACCGAGGAATGAATAATGATAGCGAGAAGTATTACTGCATCAAGAATTCATAAGAGGTGGTGCAATTCTCATGACAATCCTGACATAAAGATGGCAATACCCCAAGGTAGAATAGAGCAAAAGCTGGATTGGCATTTGATCTACGGAATACAACTGCTTTGACACAATCCTAGAAATGGATGAGGTACTGGAGCTTGTTTCTCCTAGTCATTCTGGAATAGAACGACTTGACAGACCACAAGAATAATTAGGCATCGATGAACGAATGCATGCATACTCTTGACTATCAATTGATAGAAGATGGTCGGAATACAACTGAAGATGGACAACTCAAGGAGCATATAACTTTATGAGTTGTGGATGCATAGATTAATATGTCGAACCAAGTTCAACAGGTTTCTTCCAGATAACCCATGCAGAAAGGTAGAACTGGCAAAATCACAATTATGAATGGAGAACTCCTCAAGAGTATTCTGGTTGTGATATTTTGGTTCAAAGGAACTCCTGCCAAGGATGGTTCATGGTATTTGGAAGAAGGAAATACCACGGACCTCGAGAACTAATGCAAAGGTTACTAATATCCTAAAGGAACTAGCAAACACTATCGACATGAGGTAAGTAGGGTGAATCTTGGGTCAAGAACCCAGGAGTAGAATGCCTACTACTAAGTGGCATCACGGGATGCTTTCGAGAATGGTGGCCAGAATCATCACACTAGAACACCAAACATGGCTAGATGACTAGATGGTTTCATAAGGCACCTAGGGTCATAATAGTAGCTCCAACATATACGCCGAGGCAACGGAGTACCTCATAGACCATGTAGTGTGCTTAATCTGGCCCAAAAGGACATCGGGAACGGAAAGAAAGGATTTGCAAATGCATCAGACTATGTAGAGACCTGGAATGACTCGGACAGCATAACAGTTGTAAATGCGCAAAATGATTTGAGACATCATGCAAAATGGTGGCATAACCACTCAACAACACAATATCAAGGTTCCGAGATCAACTGTCAAAACACAGAAATAGTAGGAACTGAACTAAGAATTGAATCCATCAATCCTATAAGTCTATGTATTAGTAACACGTCATCCTGATAGATAGATTAGAAGGCCTAGTTCTTAAACCCCGTAGAAGAGAAGAGGATGACTCAGATTAGAAGGCCATAAGGTAAAGGAGTAAAAAGAGCCTTACGTTCCCTTTCACAATTAATTCCCCTACATAACTAAAGCATTTCTAGACACAAATTCGACCGGTTTGGCTTGGTAATCCTACAGGCAGTCAGACTTTGATACCAAAGTTGTTAGGACCCCGATTCCAAATCACATCGATCTAGCCGGTAACACCTCATATCACTTTGCGGCCTCACGCACGGTATTCCCACGGGTGTCGCCTTACCATGGCCAGGACCATTTGCGCCTTTTGGCTCATGTATATGATAGTGTCGCTAGCATCCATATGACAGAGAACCCGGGCCGACATGGCTAGTCGTGAACCCAAAGCGGCACCAACCTATGGGGATAGGCATACATGAATCACATCGAGCATGTCGGTCAGCAGCGTGTGAATCCGGGCTGTAGCAGGCTAGACAGGACTCCGGATGTCACCGCGTGACATTTCCCCGAAGGGACAGACACAGGAACGAAGTGAAACACATGCCAGCCAGTCAGGTGTCCTCAGCAGTAGTGCTGGGCTAACAGGACTCCGGGAACCCGGGCTGTAGTGGACTACTATGGCTCATGGAAGCACTAGACTATATTTCCCCATAAGAGAGGCTGCCAAGGATAAACAACTAGATTGTCGGATCCCACACATACCAAGCATTTCAATCATACACACAATATGCTCGACATGTGTAAATACAACATGGCATCACAACATAACTCTACGACTCAAGTATTTATTCATTAGGCTCCGAGGAGCGAGATATTATAAACATGGGTCTCATGACCCAACAATCATAGCATACAAATCAAAGCACATGTGGAAGCTTAACTTGTCTGAGTACAGACAACTACAAATGAAGAAGGCTGAGAAGCCTGACTATCTACCAGATCCTGCCGAGGGCACAAGATCGTAGCTGAGGTATCAAGCTAAACGTCGAATTCCACACGGAACTACCAGCGAGACTGAAGTCTCTCTGCAAAAACATAAATTAAGCAAACGTGAGTACAAATGTACTCAGCAAGACTTACATCAGAACTAACTACATATGCATCGGTATCAACAAGGGGGGTGGTGGAGTTTAACTGCAGCAAGCCAGCTTTGACTCAGTGGCTAACCTGAACTACGATTGCAAGCAACTCTTTTGAGGTGGCGCACACGAGTCCACATATTCACCATATCAATACACCACTATGGATTCGCTCCCGCCTCCCTACGAGAACGCCATCCATAGAACTCACGCTTATCTTGCGAGTTTTAGAGTATCCACATTCACTTGTCTATGAACTATGCAAGGGGTCCAAGTTTCCATATCCGAGGAATCCGGCTATTCAAATAGATAATGATAACCCTGCAGGGGTGTACTTCTTCACACATGCTCCCACCACTTACCGTCGTTTACACGACATGTACTCGGCAACCTTCAAGCGGAAGCCCAACGAGGGTGTCGGCCACGGCCTACCTAAACACTCAAGTCTCTAGTCCAGGTTTATCGCCTATCCAGGTTCCATTCGCAGGGAGTCCGGACGAGGTTTCCACATACGGCCCCGAACGATGTGTACAGGGTTCCGAGACACCAAACGGGCGCCCGGCATGCCCGGCCATGGTGTATCTACCGCAACATAGCCCACCCCTGGGGTCAGCGCTACGCACGGCCGCCAACACATATCCTACAAACACCAGAAACTAGTTGCAACTCCTGGATAGAGGACTAGGGTGATTAAGAAGCCTAGAGGGTCAATTAAGGATCCCAATGAGTGGTAGTAGCTGTTCATGGATCACAGACAGAGAACTCAGTTCCTAAGAACGGTTTCAATGAGACAACCCACCATGTACTCCTACATGGCCTCTCACCTCTACCTTTACCAAATTGTGTTCACACACTTAGCTCACACACAGTAGGACATGTTCATCACCATTCCAATTCATTCCCGATGAATCAGACCCGACACAACTCTATGCAATAGCAGGCATGACAAACAAGCATGAATGAGTAGGCACATCAGGGCTCAAACAACTCCTACTCATGCTAGTGGGTTTCATCTATTTACTGTGGCAATGACAGGTCATGCAGAGGAAAGGGGTTCAACTACCGCAGCATGTAACAGTTGAATCGTTGTTGTCCTAATGCAGTAAAAGAGAGCAGGAGCGAGAGAGTGGGATTGTATCAGAATGAACAAGGGGGTTTTGCTTTCCTGGCACTTCTGAAGATAGTATAGTTCTTCATCGGTGTCATCGAACTCATCGTCGGAACCACGTCTATCGAGAGGGGACAAATACCGGCAAACAAAGAGGAACACAATCAATGCAATGCAACAATTATGATGCATGATAATGTCATGGCAATATGCTGTTGATTGAGCTAATGCAACTAGCAATCATATTAAATGAAGTTGGTTTGAACCAAGGGTTCAAATTCAAACTCCATATGTGCTTATTTAAATGTCAATTATGCAAATTGCCCTGTACAGCAACCCTAGGTTGTTCAAACATGCATGCAAATGCCATAAACAGATTCCTTGAATTTTTCTGATAATTTTTCATATATAATTTATTTCATTCTGAGTTATAGATAATTTTCTTTGAATTTTAGAAGTTTTGGCTATTTTCTGGAATTTTCTGAATTATTTAAAATCCAGAAAATCATTTACTGCGTCAGCATTGCGACATGCTGACCTCAGCAAGTCAAGTGCGGCTCACCAGGTCAAACCTGACCAGTGGGGTCCACTACTCAGTCACACAATGCTGGCTCGAGTCAACGACAGGTGGGACCGGTCAAAGGCCACGTCAGCAAAGTCAACCTGACATGTGGGCCCGGTGGGTTAGTCTAAGTTAAACAGGGAATAAATTCTGGGGTTAATCAGTGCGTGGGGCCCATCCGTCAGTGGCACAGTGATCAGCTAATGGCGTCAGTAGTGTTAACTAAGTGTGCCACGTTGGCTCGCCGGAGTTTCGCCCGCGACGACCAAAAACGCGGCGGAGACGCACCGGGGTGGCTCGGGTTTCGCCTACAGTGCACCGTTCGGTGCACTCTTTGGCCCTACAGAGAGCTGGCGCGATGGCGCGTCGGATGGTGGTGGTCTCCGGGCCTGGGGTGGCCGGAGTCGACGGCGGCGAGCTCGGTTGCGGCCACCGGAGTTCGGGCGCCGATGAAAACGACGACACCGTGCACGGGAGAATCAACGGGTAGCACCTACGCGTTCTGCAGGCTCTCACAAAGCCAACGGGCATATGAACGGGGCCGATTGGCCACCGGAGCCTCGTCGGTGACGAGCTCGTGCGGCGGCGTGCTTCGGGCGTCATGGAAAACGGCGCTACAGCGAGCGCTAGGCCGCGGGGTTAGGGGGAAACGACGGTGCAGCTCACAATGATCACTATGATGAGTTCGGCTTGCTCGGGGATGTCCTGTGGTCGGCGAATCAATGACGGCGGTGGTCGGCTCCCGAGGATGAGGACGATGGTGATGGCGAGGCTGAGGGGCTCCCGGGGCTTGTTTTGTTCTTCTCGTTGACGTGCAGAGCCGCGGCGGAGCCTAGGGATACGGTGGGGAGGTCAGGCGAGCTCGGTGGGTGCGTTGGCAGGGAGCGGCGGCGATGGTGGTGTTCAGTCGCGGGAGGGAGAGAGAGCAGAGGAGGATAGGGTCGGAGGGAGAAGTGGATGTGGCGCCAGGGAGGTGCGTGGCATCTCCAGGGGGTCGGGGAAGCGGCAAGCAGGAGGTGGCCGGGGCGCGTGTGCGCGCACGGCGGCCACACGCCCATCCTCCTAGCAAAGGAGGAAGACGACAGGGGAGGGGGCCAGGTGGGCTGGGCCGGCCACTTGGGCCGCCAGGTAAGGTCCAGGTGGGCTTCTCTCTCTCTCTGCTTTTCTTTTTTATTTGTTTCTGTTTTCTATTTCTGTCTTTGTTTTCTGATTTAGCAAAAATACTAAACCACTTCAAAACTTCATGAAAATAGTTGTGCGAACTAAGTGGTCTTTAACCCAAACCACACAACAATTTCCAGAATTATTGAACATATATTTATTATATAATAAATATAAGTCCAATTCAAATATTTATTGGATTAATTCAAGGGCCCAAAATAAATATTCCTGAGATTCTAAAAATATTGGTTTGAATTTTATCTCTTGCCAATATTTCCTTGGGCTTGTTTTAAGAGATTTTTTAATGTTGATTATTTCTGAGGTGATTTCTAAGGGTTGAGAATTCCCTCAATTCAATTTACTGGAATTTAAGATGATGCATGTATGCATATGCAATGACAAGCAAAGGCCAGAGCTAGGGCTGTGACAGAACGTCAAGCGTGCATAGAGTTGTATCGGTGGTCGATAGAACTTGAGGGAATATTTGTTCTACCTTTAGCTCCTCGTTGGGTTCGACACTCTTACTTATCGAAAACTGTTGCGATCCCCTATACTTGTGGGTTATCACACAGCACCATCTCCACCACAGAGCGCCCAAACAAGAGTAGTTAGTAAGGCAGCTCCAGTGCCCGAAGGGCCAGTACTATCACGGTGAACCCCAACTCCACCGGTTAGTATGCATATTCCTGTGGAGGAAGCACAACCAGCTAGTCGTAGTTTAGCATCTATCGCATTTGATGTTGTTAAATCGTATGTGCGTATCTTCCCATCTTGGAAATATTATACTGAAGATGAAGGAAAATGCCAGTTGCAGGTGTTTGTCGAGGAGTTATGTGTAAGTAATGTTATTCATGGCAATTTCTTTGCTTCGTCCCATACATCCTACCTCCATGATGGTTATAATACAGCAAATTTTTCCATTTTTCTCTATAGAGAAGGACCGATTTGGAAACTCAGGATGAGGTAACCTGTGCTAATACCTCTGCTATCTTCAAGAATGCTTGGTGGCAGTATCGGAATTACCTGAAGAAAACGTACTTCACCGGCAAAGAAACTCATCAAATTCTCTTACGTTCTCCTGAGACACATTTACTGGACGATGACTGGGAATGCCTTGTTCTGTACTGGTCCCGAACCAGAATGTGGTAAGGTCTATGAGCTCATTTTCTATTTTTAAGTATTATATTCTTTCGTCTTATTGTACTCTGTTCATGTAGAACAAGTGCCTAAACCTGAAGAACAATTGTTCTAATTTAAGATTCCATTGCTATCATAGTTCAAAAAAGAGTTAGGCGTTAATTGTGCGTTTTGCCACCGCCTTGCGCTTTACTGACCAAAGCGCATGCTTATGCGCAGTTATGCACAGATTATGCGTAGTTATGCGCAATGCGTTTTGCCAACGCCTAGAGCCTAGGCGCGCTTAAGCGCTCACTTAGGCGTGCCTTTTTTTAACTATGATTGCTTTCCTCTTGTATCACTATATTTACTCATACAAACTTATTTTTAAATTGAAGGATCCAATCGAAACTCCAATGGCACAGCAGGTATGTCCGCGCATGTTTCTTTAACAGGTTTGCTCTTGTCAATAGCTCTGTTGATTTCAATTTCAATTGTGTATACAGTTGACTTTCATATCATGCACATTACTAGCATCACAACAGAGCCAATAGTGTTGTTGTACATGTAGACCCGTGGTACCCATCTAAAATCTTGTTGTGTTGTGTAGTTTCCCACGCTTTGTATTCTTTCACTGCTGCTTTGTCTTAAACTGATATGATTTGAACCGTGTCTCTATTTTGATTTGGCAAGACAATGCAGTGACCATAGGACATAGATATATGTTTGTTTGACGCTTTTATTATGTACTAGTACTTGGCAATAGAAGACTTGGTAGTTTAATCCTGTCCACCTTACTAATGAACTGGTTCACCGAAATGAGTTTCATATACTAGTACATGCTAAACTTGTTATGTGTCTGCTTGTTTCTTCTTTTAGAATGCTGACAGAATATTGGGGAAGAGTGCCTTATTAAGCAATGGTAAAGGAAGTAATGCAGATAAGGTTCAGGATAGTGACACATCCTTGTTGGTCTCCAACAAAGCTGATAAAACAGCTTAGGAAGACTATCTTAAAGACAGCGAGACAACCCCAAAGTCCTGTCTTGGTTTAGTGTTCGAGTTACTAGCCACTACCGCTTGCACAAGCTATTCAAACTCACTGTCTGAATCAGTTCGGTTTCTTGAGTCTCAACTACAAGTGAAAGACATCGATCAGCTGTGCTGCGACAAGAAGCGAAAGGACTGCGGAAGTCCCTGGAGCATTCATATGCATACTTTCTGGTGCAACAGCAAGCGTTGGAGGATTTTAGCGCCAAACAGGACAAAGCTAATCAGCTTGCTAAGCTTATTGCCAGCATGGTGGATACCCAGGATAACGTTTCTTGAGCTCTTCTGAAGTTGTTTCAGTTATGCTCTTGTTTTGCTTCCGCATTTATTTGCACTGGTGGCCAATTTTGACGGCCAGTGTATGTAATGTGCTGCTTTGTTCCCTATATTTGCACTGGTGGCGAACTTTGATGCCCAGTGGATGTAATATGTGTAATAGCGGTAATAGGCTAGCGTTAATTGCTTGCTTATTTATTTCCTTATTGTCTTGTTTAGTTGTTTGCTTGTAGTCACTGCAGTTCTTTTTCTGTTTTTTTTCTAGTGGCCACAATAGCCTATTTTTGGTAACTAGGCCAAAATAATCATGGCAACACACAGACTGTTGTAACCATGGGCTTCCTGCAGGCCGTATGATCCATGGGCCTTCGTCCGGCCGTAGGATCCATCGGCCTTCTATACGGGCCTTAGGGTCCATGGGCCTTCTACGGGCCGTAGGGTCCATGGGCCTTCTACGGGCCGAATGCTGCAAATGAGCCCAAGAATCAATGGGCCCTGAGAAGGCCGAAAGATAACTTGGGCTGGAAACGGCCCAATGGAATAACACGCCGTTAATGGGTATAAAGTGATACACTGTTCATTACGGGCCAGTTTCACCACGGGCCGTTAATGGGCCAAGAGTTACAGAGGTCCTCATATGGGCCGAAAGAAGTCATGGGCCACACATGGGCCGGAAGTTAAAACGGGCTGAATCATATTGGACGGCCCAGATGACGCTACTGGGCCTAATCCGGATAGGGCATAACGGGCCCTAGGTTAGCGGGCTGTAAATGGGCTATATGCGAACAGGCCGTTAATAGGCTTTCCGTGGGCCGGCCCGCCACCTTTTGACCAAGTCAAACAGGCCGGCCTTTTCACAGGAATGGGCCTCTGTTGGGCCGTGCCACGTGTCACTGTATCATAGGCGCCTTCGGTCCAATGAGCGGATGACATCTGTCCCAACGGTGAGCCGACACGTGTTTCCTCCAGCCAATGATGATTTTACACGTCGAAAATCCCCATTGGTCGGGGCTGTTAACAGGTTATCGGATCCAAAACCCGACCCGATAACTTAACGGCGTTCCGTTACGGTGGATGCCACGTGTCGGTCAACCTTGACGAAAGCACTTCTGTGACGCGCGATTTATCATCATGGAAGTGGACACTTCCGTGATGATAATTTTGGTAATGTCATGGAACACTTCTACGACAGCACAGGTATGACTACCTTGATTCTGTCATAAATTTGTCATGGATGTACATGCATGACAAAAAACACGACCTACTATGACAAACACGTATCATCACGGAAGTGTATTTTTTTGTAGTGGTAGAAGCCCTCCGTGATAGATTCCCCCTCCGGCGGAGCTCCGGAAAAGGCCCCAAGATGGGATCTCTTGGGTACAGAAGGTTGCGGCGGTGGAAATAGGGTTTCGTGGTGCTCCTGGATGTTTTCGGGGTATATGGATATATATAGGAGGAAGAAGTAGGTCGGTGGAGCTGCGAGGGGCCCACGAGGGTGGGGGCGCATCCAGGGGGCAGGCGTGCCTCCTGCCTCGTGGCCACCTCGTTTCTTTCTTGACGTCCACTCCAAGTCCCCTGGATCACATTTGTTCCAAAAATAGCTCTCCCGAAGGTTTCATTCCATTTGGATTCCGTTTAATATTCCTTTTCTGTGAAACACTGAAATAGGCAAAAAAAATAGCAATTTGCACTGGGCCTTGGGCTAGTAGGTTAGTCCCAAAAATAATATAAAAGTGTATAATAAAGCCCATTAAACATCCAAAACAGATAATATAATAGCATGGAACAATCAAAAATTATAGATACGTTGGAGACGTATGAAGCATCCCCAAGCTTAATTCCTGCTCGTCCTCGAGTAGGTAAATGATAAAAACAGAATTTTTGATGTGGAATGCTACCTAGCATAATTCTCAATGTAATTTTCTTTATTGTGGCATGAATATTCATATCCAAAATATTCAAGACAAAAGTTTAATATTGACATAAAAAATAATAATACTTCAAGCATACTAACTAAGCAATCATGTCTTCTCAAAATAACATGGCAAAAGAAAGTTCATCCCTACAAAATCATATAGTTTGGTCTTGCTCCATTTTCTTCACACAAGAATTCTCTCATCTTGCACAACCCCGATGACAAGCCAAGCAATTGTTTCATACTTTAGTAATCTCAAACTTTTTTCAACTTTCACACAATACATGAGTGTGAGCCATGGATATAGCACTATGGGTGGAATAGAATATAATGATGAGGGTTATGTGGAGAAGACAAGAAAAAGGAGAAAGTCTCACATCGAGGCGGCTAATCAACGGGTTAGGGAGATTCCCATCAATTGATGTCAATGCAAGGAGTAGGGATTGCCATGCAACGGATGCACTAGAGCTATAAATGTATGAAAGCTCAACAAAAGAAACTAAATGGGTGTGCATCCAACTTGCTTGCTCACGAAGACCTAGGGCATTTGAGGAAGCCCATTGTTGGAATATACAAGCCAAGTTCTATAAGGAAAAATTCCCACTAGTATATGAAAGTGACAAAACAAGAGACTCTCTATCATAAAGATCATGGTGCTACTTTGAAGCACAAGTGTGGAAAAAGAGGATAGTAGCATTGTCCCTTTTTTTGGGCCTTTCTTTTTTTATTTGGCATTTCTCTTTTTTTCTATTTGGGACAATGCTCTATTAATTATGATCATCACACTTCTATTTATTTACAACTCAATTATTACAACTCGATACTAGAACAAAATATGACTCTATATGAATGCCTCCGGCAGTGTACCGGGAAGGGAAATGAATCAAGAGTGACATGTATGATAAATTATGCATGGTGGCTTTGCCACAAATATGATGTCCACTACATGATCATGCAAAGCAATATGACAATGATGAAGCATGTCATGAATGAGACGGTGGAAAGTTGCATGGCAATATATCTCGGAATGGCTATGGAAATGCCATAATAGGTAGGTATGGTGGCTATTTTGAGGAAGATATAAGGAGGTTTATGTATGATAGAGCGTATCATATCACGGGATTTGGATGCACCGGCGAAGTTTGCACCAACTCTCAAGGTGAGAAAGGGCAATGCACGGTACCGAAGAGGCTAGCAATGATGGAAAGGTGAGAATGCGTATAATCCATGGACTTAACATTAGTCATAAAGAACTCACATAATTATTGCAAAAATCTACAAGTCATCAAAAACCAAGCATTACGCGCATGCTCCTAGGGGGATAGATTGGTAGGAAAAGACCACCGCTTGTCCCCGACCGCCACTCATAAGGAAGACAATCAAAGAACACCTCATGTTTCAAATTTGTTACACAACGGTTACCATACGTGCATGCTACGGGACTTGCAATCTTCAACACAGGTATTTCTCAAATTCACAACTACTCAACTAGCACAACTCTAATATCACCATCTTTATATCTCAAGCAATTATCAAGTATCAAACTTCTCATAGTATTCAATGCACCTTTTTATGAAAGTTTTTTATTATACCAATCTTGGATGCCTATCATATTAGGACCAATTTTATAGCCAAAGCAAATTAGCATGATGTTCTAAAGGACTCTCAAAATAATATAAGTGAATCATGAGAGATCAATAATTTCTATAAAATAAAACCACCACCGTGCTCTAAAAGATATAAATGAAGCACTAGAGCAAAATTATCTAGCTCAAAAGATATAAGTGAAGCACATAGAGTATTCTAATAAATTCCGATTCATGTGTGTCTCTCCCAAAAGGTGTGTACAGCAAGGATGATTGTGGTAAACTAAAAAGCAAAGACTCAAATCATACGAGACGCTCCAAGCAAAACACATATCATGTGGTGAATAAAAATATAGCCTCAAGTAAAGTTACCGCTGGACGAAGACGAAAGAGGGGATGCCTTCCGGGGCATCCCCAAGCTTAGGCTTTTGGTTGTCCTTGAATTTTACCTTGGGGTTCCTTGGGCATCCCCAATCTTAGTCTCTTGCCACTCCTTATTCCATAATCCATCAAATCTTTACCCAAAACTTGGAAACTTCACAACATAAAACTCAACAGAAAATCCCATGAGCTCCGTTAGTATAAGAAAACAAACCACCACTTAAGGTACTATAATGAACTCATTCTTTATTTATATTGGTGTTAAACCTACTGTATTACAACTTATCTATGGTTCATACCCTCCGATACTATCCATAGATTCATTAAAATAAGCAAACAACACACGAAAAACAGAATCTGTCAAAAACAGAACATTCTGTAGTAATCTATAGGTTTCGAATACTTATGTAACCCCAAAAATTCTTAAATAAATCGGTGGACGTCAGTAATTTGTCTATTAATCATCTTCAAAAAGAATCAACCTAATCTCACTCTTCAGTAAAAAATGGCAGAAAATCTCATGAGCGCTAAAGTTTCTGTTTTTTAAAGCAAGATCGCAAAAACTTCCCCCAAGTCTTCCCAAAGGTTCTACTTGGAAAAAACACTAATTAAAAGCATAAAACCACATCTAAACAGAGGCTAGATGAATTATTTATTACTAAACAGAACCAAAAAGAAAGAATCAAAAATAAAATTGGGTTGCCTCCCAACAAGCGCTATCGTTTAACGCCCCTAGCTAGGCATAAAAGAAAGAATAGATCTAGGTATTATCATCTTTGGTATGCAATCCATAAGTGGCTCTCATAATAGATTCATAAGGTAATTTAATTTTCTTTCTAGGAAAGTGTTCCATGACTTTCCTTAACGGAAATTGGAATCTAATATTCCCTTCTTTCATATCAATAATTGCACCAATCGTTCTAAGGAAAGGTCTACCAAGAATAATGGGACATGTAGGATTGCAATCAATATAAGAACAATGAAATCTACGGGCACATAATTCCTATTTGCAACAATAATAACATCATTAATCCTTCCCATAGGTTTCTTGATAGTGGAATCCACGAGGTGCAAATTTAAAGAACAATCATCAAATTCACGGAAACCTAACACATCACACAAAGTTTTTCGAATCGTGGAAATGCTAGCACCCAAATCACATAAAGCATAGCATTCATGATCTTTATTTTTAATTTTAATAGTAAGTTCCCACTCATCATGATGTTTTCTAGGAATAGAAACTTCTAATTCAAGCTTTTCTTCATAAGATTGCAATAAAGCATCAACAATATGTTTGGTAAAAGCTTTATTTTGACTATAAGCATGCGGAGAACTTAGCATGGATTGTAACAAGGAAATACAATCTATTAAAGAGCAATTATCATAATTAAATTCCTTGAAATCCAAAATAGTGGGCTCATTGCTATGTAAAGTTTTTACCTATTCAATCCCACTTTTATTAATTTTTGCATCAAGATCTAAAAACTCCGAATCATTGGGACGCCTTTTAACTAAAGTTGACTCATCTCCAGTCCCATCATTATTAAGATTCATATTGCAAAACAAAGATTTAATAGGAGACACATCAATCACTTTTAGATCTTCATCCTTATTATCATCAAATTCTTCCGATTTGGCGGCCATCTTATTAACTAAGGTGGTCTGCTTATCCAAAATTTGGGCTATTAAATTTTCAAGATGAGCGAACCGAGATTTCAAACCATAAAATTCTTTAGACATATCATCGAGCTCTTTATTCATGTACCCATAAAATTTTTTTGTTCTTTAAGCTCGTTTCTAAAGAAATTATTATGCTCAAACTGTAAGGACATAAAACTTCTTTCGTTGTTTTCAATTTCCTCCAACCTTCTAAGGTGAGGATCAACACTTTTTGGTAAAGACATCGCGACAAACAATCCAACAGACAAGCACACAAGAAGCGAACGAAAAAGAGGCGAAAGGCAAAAGAGGCAAGCGGAAAAGAGGGCGAATAAAATGGCAAGGGTGAAGTGGGGGAGAGGAAACCGAGAGGCAAATGGAAAATAATGTAATGCGAGGGATAAGAGTTTGTGATGGGTACTTGGTATGTCTTGACTTGTGCGTAGATCTCCCCGGCAACGATGCCAGAAATCCTTCTTGCTACCTCTTGAGCACTGCGTTGGTTTCCCCTTGAAGAGGAAAGGGTGATGCAGCAAAGTAGTATAAGTATTTCCCTCAGTTTTTGAGAACCAAGATATCAATCCAGTAGGAGACTATGCGCAAGTCCCTCGTACCTACACAAACAAATAAGAACCTCGCAACCAACGCGATAAAGGGGTTGTCAATCCCTTCACGGTCACTTACGAGAGTGAGATCTGATAGAGGTAATAAGATAAATATTTTTGGTATATTTATGATATAGATTGAAAGTAAAGATTGGAAAGTAAAATAGATTGGAAACTTATATGATAAAAGATAGACCCAGGGGCCATAGGTTTCACTAGTGGCTTCTCTCAAGATAGCATAAGTATTACGGCGGGTGAACAAATTACTGTCGAGCAATTGATAGAAAAGTGCATAATTATGAGAATATCTAGGCATGATCATGTCGTGTATATAGGCATCACGTCTGCGACAAGTAGACCGAAACGATTTTGCATCTACTACTATTACTCCACACATCGACCGCTATTCAGCATGCATCTAGAGTATTAAGTTCATAAGAACAGAGTAATGCAATAGGCAAGATGACACGATGTAGAGAGATAAACTCAAGCAATATGATATAAACCCCATCTTTTTATCCTCGATGGCAACAATACAATACATTCCTTGTTGCCCCTGCTGTCACTGGGAAAGGACACCGCAAGATTGAACCCAAAGCTAAGCACTTCTCCCATTGCAAGAAAGATCAATCTAGTAGGCCAAACCAAACTGATAATTCAAAGAGACTTGCAAAGATAACCAATCATACACAAAAGATTTCAGAGAAGAATCAAATATTGTTCATAGATAAACTTGATCATAAACCCACAATTCATCGGATCTCGACAAACACACCGCAAAAAGAGTTACATCAAATAGATCTCTAAGAAGATCGAGGAGAACATTGTATTGAGATCCAAAGAGAGAGAAGAAGCCATCTAGCTAATAACTATGGACCCGAAGGTCTGTGGTAAACTACTCACACATCATCGGAGAGGCTATGGTGTTGATGTAGAAGCCCTCCGTGATTGATTCCCCCTCCGGCGGAGCTCCGAAAAAGGCACCAAGATGGGATCTCTTGGGTACAGAAGGTTGCGGCGGTGGAAATAGGGTTTCGTGGTGCTCCTGGATGTTTTCGTGGTATATGGATATATATAGGAGGAGTAGGTCGGTGAGCTACGAGGGGCCCATGAGGGTAGGGGCGCGCCCAGGGGGGCAGGCCCGCCTCCCTGCCACGTGGCTGTTGGAAATATGCCCTAGAGGCAATAATAAATTGATTATTATTACATTTCCTTGTTCATGATAATCGTTTATTATCCATGCTAGAATTGTATTGATAGGAAACTCAGATACATGTGTGGATACATAGACAACACCATGTCCCTAGTAAGCCTCTAGTTGACTAGCTCGTTGATCAATAGATGGTTACGGTTTCCAGACCATGGACATTGGATGTCGTTGATAACGGGATCACATCATTAGGAGAATTATGTGATGGACAAGACCCAATCCTAAGCCTAGCACAAAGATCGTGTAGTTCGTATGCTAAAGCTTTTCTAATGTCAAGTATCATTTCCTTAGACCATGAGATTGCGCAACTCTCGGATACCGTAGGAATACTTTGGGTGTGCCAAACGTCACAACGTAACTGGGTGGCTATAAAGGTACACTACAGGTATCTTCGAAAGTGTCTATTGGGTTGGCACGAATTGAGACTGGTATTTGTCACTTCGTGTAAACGGAGAGGTATCTCTGGGCCCACTCGGTAGGACATCATCATAATGTGCACAATGTGACCAAGGAGTTGATCATGGGATGATGTGTTACGGAACGAGTAAAGAGACTTGCCGGTAACGAGATTGAACAAGGTATCGGGATACCGACGATCGAATCTCGGGCAAGTATCGTACCACTAAACAAAGGGAATTGTATACGGGATTGATTGAATCCTCGAAATCATGGTTCATTCGATGAGATCATCGTGGAACATGTGGGAGCCAACATGGCTATCCAGATCCCGCTGTTGGTTATTGGCCGGAGAGTTATCTCGGCCATGTCTGCATGACTCCCGAACCCGTAGGGTCTACACACTTAAGGTTCGATGACGCTAGGGTTATAGGGAATAGATATACGTGGTTACCGAATGTTGTTCGGAGTCCCGGATGAGATCCCGGACGTCACGAGGAGTTCCGGAATGGTCCTGAGGTAAAGATTAATATATAGGAAGTATGGTTTTGGCCACCGGAAGTGTTCCGGGCATCACCGGTAGTGTACCGGGACCACCAGAGGGGTCCGGGGGTCCACCAGGTGGGGCCACCAGCCCCGGAGGCCTACATGGGCCAATAGTGGGAAGGGACCAGCCCCTAAGTGGGCTGGGGCGCCTCCCCACCAAGGCCCATGCGCCTAAGGGGAAGAGGGGGGAAACCCTAAGGGCAGATGGGCCTTAAGGCCCATGCCTGGTGCGCCTCCCTCTCCCCCTCCACTTGGCCGCCACCCTAGATAGGATTGGGGCTGGCCGCCGCCCCTAGGGTGGAACCCTAGGTGGGGCGCACCCCTCCCTCTCCCCTATATATACTTGAGGACTTGGGGCTGCCAACAGATGAGTTCCTCTCCTTCTTGGCGCAGCCCTACCCCTCTCCTCCTCGTCTCTTGCGGTGCTTGGCGAAGCCTGCTGGAGTACCACGCTCCTCCACCACCACCACGCCGTCGTGCTGCTGCTGGATGGAGTCTTCCCCAACCTCTCCTTCTCCCCTTGCTGGATCAAGGCGTAGGAGACGTCACCGGGCTGTACGTGTGTTGAACACGGAGGTGCCGTCCGTTCGGCACTAGGATCATCGGTGATTTGGATCACGACGAGTACGACTCCATCAACCCCGTTCACTTGAACGCTTCCGCGTAGCGATCTACAAGGGTATGTAGATGCACTCTCCTTCCCTCGTTGGTAGACTTCTCCATAGATTGATCTTGGTGATGCGTAGAAAATTTTGAATTTCTGCTACGTTCCCCAACAGTGGCCACCTCGTTTCTTTCTTGACGTCTACTCCAAGTCCTGTGGATCACGTTTGTTGCAAAAATAACTCCCCCGAAGGTTTCATTCCGTTTGGATTCCGTTTGATATCCCTTTCCTGCAAAACACTGAAATAGGCAAAAATACAACAATTTTCACTGGGCCTTGGGTTAGTAGGTTAGTCCCAAAAATAATATAAAAGTGTATAATAAAGCCCATTAAACATCCAAAACAGATAATATAATAGCATGGAACAATCAAAAATTATAGATACGTTGAAGATGTATCAGTCGTCGAGCTGAACGTGTGCAAAACTCGAAGGTGCCGTACATTCGGTGCTTGATCGGTCAGAATGAGAAGAAGTTCAACTACATCAACCGCGTTGTCAAACGCTTCCGCTTTCGGTCTACGAGGGTACGTGGACACACTCTCCCCTTCTCGTTGCTATGCATCTCCTAGATAGATCTTGCGTGATTGTAGGAATTTTTGAATTTGCATGCTACGTTCCCCAACACAATCATGATAATTTTTCAATATGTTATTCAACAATTCTTCAGTTTGTCCAACAGTTCGTTCCCTGAAAACACAACTAGCACAACTATCTAGGAAATCCCTAGAAGCATCGGTTAGTGCATGATAAAATATATCAAGTATTTCATTTTTCTTAAGAGGATGATCAGGCAAAGCATTAAGTAACTGGCAAAGCCTCCCCCAAGCTTGTGGGAGACTCTCTTCTTTAATTTGAACAAAGTTAAATATTTCCTGTAAGGCAGCTTGTTTCTTATGAGCAGGGAAATATTTTTCAGAGAAGTAATAAATCATATCTTGGAGACTACGCACACAACCAAGAGCAAGAGTATTATACCAAGCTTTAGCATCACCCTTTAATGAGAAAGGAAATAATTTGAGAATATAGTAATAGCGAGTTTTCTCATCATGAGTAAAAAGGGTGGCTATGTCATTCAACTTAGTAAGATGTGCCACAACAGTTTCATTTTCATAACCATGAAAAGGATCAGATTCAACCAAAGTAATGAACTATGTGTCGACAGAGAATTCATAATCCTTATCATCAATAAAGATTGGCGAAGCAGCAAACTTATGATCATATTTCATTCTAGCATTCAGAGATTTTTCCTTATACTTGCATAATAATTTCTCTAGATCATCTCTATCTCTACAAGTAAGAATATCTCTAGTTGTCTCCTCACTCATAACGTAACCTTCCGGTACCTTTGGCAATTCATATCTAGGAGGGCTAGTTCTAGCAGGTGTTTCAGGAGTTTCAGTTTCAAGCTCATCATCAGATTCAACAACATCATGTTGTATAACTCTAGCAATTTGTTTATCAAGAAAGTCACCAAGTGGCACATCATCATTAAGCAAGGTACTAGCATCATCATAAGCATAATCCATAGCAGAAGTAGCATCATCAATAACTTGGGACATATCAGAATTAATAACATGTGGTGGTGTTGCAAGTTTACTTATAAGAGAAGGTGAATCTAAAGCAGAACTGGATGACAGTTCCTTACCTCCCCCCGTCTTTGAGGGAAATATCTTGGTCTTAGCATCCTTCAGATTCTTCATAGTGATAAATTGATAATAATCTCAAGTGACTCAACAAATATAGCCATGCTCCCCAGCAATGGCGCCAGAAAAAGGTCTTGATAACCTGCAAGTATAGGGGATCGCAATAGTTTTCAAGGGTAGAGTATTCAACCCAAATTTATAGATTCGACACAAGGGGAGCCAAAGAATATTTGAAGGTATTAGCAGCTGAGTTGTCAATTCAACCACACCTAGAGATTAATTATCTACAACAAAGTGATCAGTAGCAAAGTAGTATGATAGTTTTGATAATAGTAGCAGCAGTAACGGTAACGGTAACAGTGATAACAGTAATTTTGTAGCAAGTGTAACAGTGATGATAGCAGTAGTAACTTAGCAAGAACAATATAGGATAAATTCGTAGGAATTGGATCGGTGACTTGTTGGATGCTATTCATCATGAGACAGTTATAACCTAGGGCGATATGGCACTAGCTCTAGTTCGTCAATATAATGTAGGCATGCATTCCGTAAATAGTCATATGTGATTATGGAAAGAACTTGCATGACATCTTTTGTCCTACCCTCCCGTGGCAGGCGGGTCCATATTGGAAACTAAGGGATATTAAGGCCTCCTTTTAATAGAGAACCGGAACAAAGCATTAACACATAGTGAATACATGAACTCCTCAAACTACGATCATCACCGGGAGTGGTCCCAATTATTGTCACTCCGGGGTTGCCGGATCATAACACGTAGTAGGTGACTATAACTTGCAAGATCAGATCTAGAATATGGATATAATGGTGATAACATAAATAGTTCAGATCTGAAATCATGGCACCGAGCCCAAAGTGACAAGCATTAATCATGGCAAAGGCATAGCAACATCAATCTAAGAACATAGTGGATACTAGGGATCAAGCCCTAACAAAACTAACTCGATTACATGACGAATCTCATCCAACTCCTCACCGACCAACGGGCCTACAAAGGAATTACTCACTCCCGGTGGGGAGCATCATGAAATTGGTGATGAAGAAGGGTTGGCGATGACGAAGAACGAAGATCCCCCTCTCCGGAGCCCCAAACGGACTCTAGATCTGGCCTCCCGATGAAGAACAGGAGATGACGGCGGCTCCATCTCATGGATCGTGATAATTCTTTCTCCCCATTTTTTGGAAAAATAGGATTTTATAGCGTCGGTTTCAGGGTCTGCGGGGCCACCAGGTGGGGACAACCCACCTAGGCGCGCCTGGTGAGGGGGGCGCGTCCTGATGGGTTGTGCCCACCCAAGTACCCCCCCTTCAGTAGGTCTTGGCTCCACAAATTCCTGTATATTATATAAAAATTCCTCGCAAAGTTTTGTTCCATTCCGAGAACTTTTATTTCTGCACAAAAACAACACCATGATAGTTCTGCTGAAAACAGGGGCAGACGGAGGTTAGTTTCATTCAAATCATGCAAATTAGAGTCCAAAACAAGAGGAAAAGCGTTAGGAAAAGTAGATACATTGGAGACGTATCAGGTAACGGTTGCGCGAGTCCATGGAGGGCTCCACCCATGAAGGGTCCATGAAGAAGCAACCTTGTCTATTCCACCATGGCTTCCGCCCACGAAGGACTAGCCTCACTCGGGTAGATCTCCACGAAGTAGGCGATCTCAGTGCCCTTACAAACTCCTTGGTTCAACTCTACATGATCTTGGAGGCTCCCAAGTGACACCTAACCAATCTAAAAGACACCACTTTCCAAAAGGTAATAGATGTTGTGTTGGTGATGAACTCCTTACTCTTGTGCTTAAAATGTTAGTCTCCTCGATACTCAATCCCTCTCTCACAGATTTGGCTTGAGTAGAAGAAGGATTGGAGTGGAAAGCAATTTGAGGAGGCTAGAAATCAAGGTTCGGATGGTAGAAATGGAATTTCTTGATCTCAGCACATGAGTAGGTGATTCTCTCTAAGAAAATGAATGATGAAAGTTGTGTTTCGTTCGGATGGCTCTCCTTGAGAGTAAGTGGTGGTGGAGGGGTATAAATAGGCGGCACCAAAAGTCCAACTGATACAAGTCTTTGACCCAACTCGGTGGTACCGATCTGAAATCTCGGTGAGACCGACTGGTGCAAAAAACTTGACCGTTTAGCGCTTTCGGTGAGGCCGATTATACCATCTCAGTGGGACCGAAGTGCAATGGCTACGGCAGAGCCACGTCTTGGTAATCCGATTGTTTTGTCTCGGTGATTCTGAAATGAAACGACTCCATCACAGAAGTTTGGCAAGGCCTTCTCGGTGGGACCGGGAACCAATTCGGTCAGACCGAAATGTTAGGGTTTTGGCTGTGGCAGTAGGATGATCATCTCGGTGGGCTCGGAATGGATTGTATCAGTGGGATCGAAATGATGATTTAGGGTTTGGACAGATGTGATTGTGGGAAAGTGATGGAGGGTTTTTGGAGCAATATCAGTGAGCACTTTGAGCAACAACCTCATCAACAATACCCTATCCTCTTTTAACAGTATTGGCTTTCTTAAGGGACTCGGTGTAATCTTGGATCACTAAACCAAAAATATAGAGTCTTAGGGTAGCCAATTCATGTTCTTCACATTTTGAGGGGTCTACATCCGTTAGTTCATGCCATGCCAATCATTGATTTTTTGTGAAATCTATCATCAATGTTCATTAGATCAATGACATATATGTTGTTATTAATTATCAAAATCATCCGAGGATTAGTTGCACTTCCATCTCCAATGATGAAGAAGACGGCTATCAAAACCCTAACCAATCTAATGAAAACATTACTTTTATTAAGAACTCCACCCCTCCTGACGTCAGCGAGGCCGGCTGAAGGAGGGGGAGCCGATCTATGGTGGAGGCCGAAGTGATGGTGGCAGCTAGGTTTTGAGAAGTCTCATACAGGAGAAAGAGTCTCGTCTGCTTGTACAGGTTGTAACCTCCAGCTAGTTGTTCTCAACGCCCATCGCAAAAAAAAAAAGGGGGGAAGACGAGGAGCATACTCGTTTGGGCTTTTAAGGGCTTCTACTAGGCCGGGCCACGTCTGTTAACGCGGGTCCATGGATGATAATGCCTCAAAAGAAAAAAAAACTCTTTTTTTTCTTCCTATTTTATAGCGTGATACCCCCGCAACCGCAGCTCCGTATATCCCAACCCAACCCCAGCAAAAGCAGTCCGCGACTTGCGAGCAGAGTACACGACGCGACCGCGAGCCAAACCCTACCGCGAACACGTCGGTGATGAGCTCCTCCAACGGCAACGGCGGGAAGAAGCCGGCACCGTCCGGCGGGCGCGGGGGCATCCGCACCCTCGCCGACATCAACCGCGGCCCCTCCGGGTTCCCAGGCGCAGGCGGCAGCGGCAGCGGCAGCGACTCCGATGAGCCCCAGGAGTACTACACCGGCGGCGAGAAGAGGTTTCTCCATCTCCCTCCTAGCAGATTTTGTATTGCCCTCTCGAGATTTGGCGGCGATCGCTTGTGGGCATCGGGATCCCCGCCTCCTGCTGCCATCGTCTAGTTAGGCGTAGATTGCAGAACGGCAACCTCATAAATAACCAGATTTATATTTTTTTTCGGCGGTTGATCTACGTCGGTTGGATTCTTTTGGCATGCGAACTGTGCGGGATACAGGTTAAACTTTACTAGGTTAGAGCTGACCACCGAGTTCTGAGAGGTAGGTGTAGTGTTCAATGCTGCTCAGATTAGATCGGCACGAACGATTGCAGATTGATACTTTTTGCAGGCAAATTTATTCAAGATCGGACTAGTTTAGTTTGGTCATGTATTGGTTCCGCTGAAGTGTAGGCTTTGCTATTAGATTTATGGGTCTGTCTGGTGCACATCTAGATGTGCCCTACTTATTGCATATCTAAGTGACTCAATCATCAAGCTTAAAAAAGGAAAAGAAAAAAGAAAGAAAATACCCACACGAATCTCCGGGTAAAAGAATCAATGATATAGGACTTAGATGTGAAATACTTACGGCATCTAGATGTGCTTTAGCAAAACTGTAGATTTATATTCGGGGAAGTTTCTGCCACCGCTGTAATTTATTGGTTGACAATGTGAACATCTACTCCCTCCGTCCCAAAATTCTTGTCTTAGATTTGTCTAGATACGGATGTATCTAACACTAAAACGTAACTAGATACATCCATATTTAGACAAATCTAAGACAAGAATTTGTGTTAGATACATCCGTATCTAGACAAATCTAAGACAAGAATTTTGGGACGGAGGGAGTACTAGAGAAACAACGCCAAATAATTCAGTTCAGTTTAATGTACTTATGCTATCACGTTTCATTCTGATCTTGTTTCTTCTAGGCTTCTAGTAGTCTGTTGCCCAGTCTGGTAGTGTTATCAACCTGTCACAACACAGATCATCTGATCACCTAGTCCTTTTAGTTTGATGAATATAATGACTCTACCTGATTTAGTCATCCTCAACTATCATTACGATGAACATACAGGAGGTGGGATATGATGGTCTGTTTAGTTTTCCAATAGTTCCAAACCATTTATATCTAAAACAACAATGCTATCATCAGTTCGCTTTTGGTTTGCTTCAACTTCCGGGATATGGATATATACAATATTGTGAACTGTATAATGGCATCCACATATGTACTTGTTGTAGGCAAATAGCCTTGTAATTTCTTGCTGCTGTTACCAGTTGCAATAAACTATATCTATCTGTCAAAGTTGCTGTATGTAATGCATGGTACAAAAAGTACCCGTGTTAATGTTGTATGGTGGTCATAATTCTAGTGATGCATCATGCATCTCTTCACGATAATCAGGTTGACAAATATCTGATGTAGCATGACTCCACTTCAATCAAAGACAGCTTATATTGTTATACCATTTTTTTTTCTAAAGTTTATATATGTATATTAGATAACTATTTTTTGCACCCAATGTTACCGCTATAAGAAGCCGTGTGGAAGGATTCTAGATTATGTTGCATGCCTTCCCAAAGGCTGGATATTACGTTGCTTCAGTGTGGGCTGTTGGTCTATTTGCACCTTAGTACTAATATTGGCCCCCCTTTTTTCATCCATCTGGACTTCTGGACCTCTTTTGGCCTGCAGGTTCAGTGCCATCTTATCATGCATCGTGACTAGAGCACCTGAGCTTGAACACTCCTCTGGAAATGTCTACATATTACAGATGAACTGCGTTAATAACCAAGTTAAAAAAGGTGCGCCTAAGCGAGCTCTTAAGTGCCTAGGCTCTAGGCGATAGCAAAACGCCTAGCGCATAACTACGCTTAATCTGCGCATAAGCATACACTTTGATCAGAAAAGCGCAAGGCGGTGGCAAAACGCATAATTAACGCCTAGCGCGTTTTTTGAACTATGGTTAATAAGAATAAATGGACCTATTGCTAGTGGTCCGTCCAAAGTAGAATCTGTTGTACTCCCTCCGTTACTAAATATAAGTCTTTGTAGAGATTCCACTATGGACTACATATGGAGCAAATTGAGTGAATCTACACTCTAAAATGCATCTACATACATCCGTATGTGGTCCATAGTGAAATCTCTACAAAGACTTATATTTAGGAACGGAGGGAGTACTTTTCTTGCATTTAGGGTCTATATGCTTTTCTGTGTCTTTTTTGTTCCCCTTCTAGAGTTATTACTCCCTCCGTTTCATAATTATTGTCATGGTTTTAGTTCAAATTTGAAACATAACCACGACGATAATTATGGAATGGAGGGATACTTCATAGCATGGGTAGATCTCAATAATTTTTAGTTTGGGTTTTCTGATTGCTTTTGAATATTTACATTTTTACTTGAATAATTTTTTTCCCTATATTTGTCTTTGCTTCTGTGCAGTGGGATGCTTGTTCAAGATCCAACAAGGAGAAATAATGTGGACTCAATCTTTGAGCAAGCTAGAGTGATGGGTGCTCAGCAAGTTCCACTGCCTTCTTTTGAAGGCCAATCTTCCAGCTCAACCAGCTTTGCAGGAACAGGTCGTCTGCTTTCAGGGGATGCGCAGACAGCACCAGCTGCTCCTCAACCACCGCAGGATGTTCTTCACAATATACATTTCTGGAACAATGGTTTCACAGTAGATGATGGTCCACTAAGAGCCTATGAGGACCCTGCAAATGCAGACTTCATCGAGGTTACAATGAATCTTTTTAAAATTTCTGGGCAATTTTACTTTGTCGTGTACCAGTAGTTGTTTTCAGCATGTCTTTTCATCATCCCCCTGTGTCGCTGTGTGCTGCCTTCATATTTTTGCATGCCTTTTGATGCTTTAAATATAGAGTTTATATTTGAGGATGGTTGTTATGCTTAATAGTGTACTAGTGGTTTCATAGGAGTGTAGGTTATGACCCAAGTCATCATGACGAAATGGTAATTACACAGTTCCATCAGTTTTTTACTAGACTGCCTTGGGCCCAGTTTGTAGTATTACCAGTATTACTACTTCCAACCAGTTCTGATAGAGAGTAGGATGTAGCTGCAACATCCGAAACTCATATTGGGTGGAAAATTAAGCTGGAACCTGAACCACTCCTATGTTAAATTGTTAATACATCGTAAATCAAAACATATCTCGCTTCACTGTGACGATTACCATGCCAGAGAAGGAACATTGAAAACAGAATGTGCACTTGCTCTGGTTCTTAGTTTGTTCTCATACACCATTTCTTGTCACTAGCTTTTTCCCCCTCTTAACCTAAGTCTGCTGTTTGAGGTATGGATTTTATTAAGCTTTTTTTCAAATCCATGTGTTCTCAGTTTGAGGTTCATCCATAGATCATCTGGATACGTGCTGCTTTCCATTTCCTAGGTCGCAGTCAGTTTTGCATTATTTGAGTATGGTAACAAGGGCAACATCCACCCCTGCGATTAACATTTAAACATGAAGTGAACAGTAGTTGTTTGCGGTTGAAGGAAGTTTACACGCTCACCCTGTACTTTCAGAGCATCAAGAAGTCCCAGTGCCCCCAAGAGCTGGAGCCTGCTGATCGAAGGACAGCTGTCCATGTCAATGTTATAAAACGACATGGAGATTATGAGGTAGGCCTTTCATTTATTTGCAGTATACCAGTGTTAAATATGTTAACCTTGTTTGTGGTTTTGTTCATCTAGGAACCTGCAAGGCCTCGATCAGCTTTCCAGGGTGTTGGTAGAACCCTTGGTGGGTCTTCAGCAGATGAGAGTCCTGCACCAGCTCCTGTGACACAAGAGCCCCGCGGTGCTCCCAGGTCAATTGGCATAGTTGTGGATGACTCGCAGCCCTTTACATCCATACAGCTAAGGTTGGCGGACGGCACTCGCATGGTCGCTCGGTTTAACCTTAACCACACCGTGGGCGACATCAGGTCTTTCATTGATGCATCCCGCCCAGGAGCTGCGCGGCCGTATCAGTTGCAGACTGGCTTCCCACCCAAGCAGCTGACTGACCCTACGCAGACTGTTGACCAAGCTGGACTCAAGAACTCCGTTATCATGCAGAAGATGTAGTTCTCACCGAGCTGGATCTGTCGCACAGAATGTCTTTCCGATGCAATTATTAAATTAGTGCTGCTGAATGGTTTATCATGTCCACTAGATACTGCACTTTGCATGCAACCTGTGATGTACTGGTTGTTTTGTCGATAAACGTCAGTGGAGTCTATATTCGTCTTGCTACCAATTATGAATGTCTATCAAAGTTAATGAATGTCCGGTTGTCTATCATCAGATGGGCTTGCTTGTTCTCATTTCCTTTTCCTTGAATCGTAAGAAATTGGGCCTTTTATTTGCGAGGGTAAGAAATTGATATAGTTTCAGATAGAAGATTCAGTTCCAGTAAAGTATCGTAGAGTAACCTCATTATAATTTCGGATAGAAGATTCACTTCCATTCGATTATCACCCCTTACACGCGAGATAACAGCAGAACGCTCTCACCTCCGATGTGCAGAGTTAGGTCTAGCTAGGCTCTTTACTTTTTGACCATTTTTCAGTCTCCAAAACTAACGTTTTATGCTGCAAAAATAGCACTAGAAGTCTACATCCAAAATGTCACTACCTTCATGAAGGCGTCTACGCCCTTTTCCACTGCACTATGGGGAAAACCCTAGTTCCAGGTTCCTGGATCGGGCGATGACGGTCCTTGGAGGCAATGTGACGGTCCTTCTTCGAGGCAATGTGATCTTTACTTTGCTTGTCCCGTCACTGCCAGGGCCGGCCCTGTGTTTCGGGAGGCCCTAGGCGAACTCGACGATATGGGCCCCTATGTCCTATGTCCTAAGACCATATATGTATGCGTGTGCGTTATATATATATATATATATATATATATATATATATATATATATATATATAACTTATTAAGAGTAACTTTCAATCACACATCTTTACTTTAAAATTTGACTATAATAATTCAATGATTCCATCAAGAACAATAGTAACCAAATTCGAAGTGACTCTATCAACAACAATGATATAAAAAGATCGCAAAATGAAATCCTAGACATGTACATAGAATGACAAAAAATTAATAGATTGGATTAGAAAATTTTAAAATTTTGTGCATACTGAAATTGGAGGATGGATCATGGATGTATAGTTGAATGGATCATGGATGTATAGTTGAATACGTACATACTAAATAAAGAAGAAATAAACTACTGAAGGTTTGGGGGATGGACAAGAACTGAGAAAATTAACATGGATGGAAACGTTCAAACGTATTCACTTGTAGAATTTCAGCGATTGGAGACGGCCGCGTTGTAGACTTCAAGACTTGCAGTCGGGTGTATACTTGTATAGGTATTGTCGTGGTGCTGCCTTGCCGGATGCCGGATGGCCGGGTTGCCGGACTGCCGCGCGGGGGCGGCGCTCGCAGCTCTAGCGGGCAGCGGCGGCCGAGGCGAGGGCGACGCGGCAAGGCACCGAGCGAGGAGGCCGACGGGCGTCATGGGCCACGAAAAACGAGCAGTCGTGTGCCTGGGAACTGGCGTGTGTCACGGCGCCCGACCCTTCGTGTTTGCTAATCGATCAAGGGTCGCTAGCTTGACACTTCGTGTTTGCTAATCGATCAAGGGTCGCTAGCTAGCTATCTGATGGGCCTCTTATTTCTTTTCTTTAATTCTTTTCATATTTTTTGCTGGGTTATAGTATATATAAATGCTCCATCATGGGCCCCTCCCTTGCCTGGGCCCTAGGCCGTCGCCCCGTCGCCCATACCCCAGGGCCGTCCCTGGTCACTGCTTGCTGCTGGGATGCTAGCACAGTGGCCTTGGATGAGTGTAGCATGGTCTAGCGTAGTTCGAGGGCCATCATGCGGCTTGCCCTACCGTGTCTTTGTGAAGTCGGAGCTGTCCTGGGGGAAGGCCTATATAAACCCCCCAGGGCACCCATGCAAAGGGTGCAGCCTCATAGAGATTACACACACATAGAGAGAGGGAAGTTAGGGTTAGCCTTGCTCTTCTTCCTCCACTAGAGAAACGGCTCGAGGAACATGCTTGTAGCCACCTTTGACGATCTAGTGATCACGCAGAGACCCCACAGAGCAGGACTAGGGGTGTTATCTCCTAGGAGAGCCCTGTCGGTGTCAAAACCGGCGGATCTCGGGTAGGGGGTTCCGAACTGTGCGTCTGGGGTCGATGGTAACATGAGACAGGGGACACGATGTTTACACAGGTTCGGGCCCTCTTTATGGAGGTAATACCCTACTTCCTGCTTGATTGATCTTGATGAATATGAGGATTACAAGAGTTGATCTACCACGAGATCGTAATGGCTAAACCCTAGATGTCTAGCCTGTATGATTGTGATTGCCTCTACGGACTAAGCCCTCCGGTTTATATAGACATCGAAGGGGCCTAGGGTTGTACAGAGTTGGTTTACAAAGGAAGGAATCTACATATCCGAACGCCAAGCTTGCCATCCACGCAAAGGAGAGTCCCATCCGGACACGGGAGAAAGTCTTCTGTCTTGTATCTTCATAGCCCATTAGTCCGGCCCATGTTATACATAGTCCGGACGCCCGAGGACCCCTTAATCCAAGACTCCCTCATTAGCCCCTGAACCAGACTTCAATGATGATGTGTCCGGTACGCAAATTGTTTTCGGCATTGCAAGCCGGGTTCCTCCTCCGAATACTCCAAAACAACCTTCGAACACAGAAAACGTGTCGGGCTCTGCAAAACGAATACCACACACTCACGTAGAGAGTATAATATTTTACGAGTCCAATCCACTGACAACTTTTGTAGCGTGACATCACGTCACTGCCCGGTCATTATTTCGAACCGTTTTTAGCCTCCCGCTCCATGTTTTAAGATGCGGTTTTATTGGCACGTCTTGTCGAAGTAGAGATCGTGTCCCCTTATTGCGGGATTCTCATCAATACGGGCGTGGGTAATCAAACCGTGCCGTCTGCACGGCCCTTGGGGAATAGGCGAGTTTTAAAGCGAGTGGGGAGGCGCTTGATATTCACAGCCTTTATAAAGGGATACGGATTTCACCTTTTCACCCACGCCCTCTTCCTCTCTGCCCATCCATTCTCGAGCTCCAGCGCCCAAGCTTCCACCTCAAAAAGCACTCCAGCCATGTCCGGATCTGGAGCGCAGGGCAAGTGGATGGTTTCCTCCGTCAAGGAGAAGGACATCACCAAGCTCCAGAAGGCCAGGTACTTAGCCCAGGAAATCGCCCACCGGCTTCCAGCAACGGGGCAGATCATCCCCACCCCGGAGCCCCATGAGAGGATGGTATTCATCCCCCACTTCGTCCGTGAATTGGGATTCCCTCTCCACCCATTCGTCCGCGGACTCATGTTCTACTATGGGCTGGATTTCCACGATCTGGCCCCCAACTCCTTCCTCAACATCTCGTCATTTATTGTCGTGTGCGAGGCCTTCCTCCGCATCCCACCCCACTTCGGATTGTGGTTAAATATCTTCAATGTGAAGCCGAAGGTGGTGGGTGGTCAACACGCAGAGTGCGGAGGCGCCATGGTGAGCAAGATGCCCAATGTCTCATGGCCCAAAGGTACCTTCGTGGAGACCGTCAAAGGGTGGCAAAAGCAGTGGTTCTACATCACAGAGCCTCGCGACACCACTTGGGCCGCGACTCCTGAATTCCAGTCCGGAGCCCCGATGCGGCTCACCTCCTGGCTAGACAAGGGCCCGGACTGGTCTTCGTCAGACGAGCTGACAGCGCTTCAGACGCGCATTAGGAGCATGGTAGACAAGAACATCAAGCTTGTCAATGTGATCCAGGTGATGCTTGTTCGCCGGATCCTTCTGTGCCAAAGCTGGGCTTGACATTTGTGGGAGTTCGATCCGGCCGAGCACCATACCTTGCAACAGTTCTTCGGCACTATGCGCGAAGACATCTGGAAGGTGCTCTTTAAGGCCAACGAGACGTGGCCGGCGAAGACCGAGGACCGCGAGCACGACTTGGCCCATCCCGCCAGTCCGGTAAGTTTTTCGTATTTCAAGGTGTATCCTTTACTTGCATACTCAAGGAAGACGCCTAAGCTTCCCCATTTATTTTTTCAGAGCTGGACAAATAAGGCGGAGCGGATCCAGTGTCCGGCTCCGCTGCCCGAAAACCCAACAATCCCTCTTCTGACGAAGATGCTAGTTCTGGCGCCCTACCAAGCGCCGGAGAAGAAGGCCAAGGAGACCAGGAGTGGTTTCCACCATAAGGGCACTTCGGACATGACGTCCGAAGACGCCGAGACCCACTCCTCCCACACCGAAGGCGAGGAAGAGGAGGAGGAAAGCAACTCTCCTCCAGAGGGTGGGGGGACGAAGAAAAGGGGGGCCTCCACGCATCTGGAGGCAGAGGCGTCCAAGAAGGGGAAGGTCTCCCCCGCGGACAACTCCACGTGGGACATTGATAGCAGCTCAGAGTGGTGCCCCAGGGATAAGCCCCTGGCCGAATTGTAAGTACTCAAAGACGCACACATATATCCAGCTCCTTTACTTCATGGTTTTAACATGTTGAATTATGCGCTGCAGTCTGACTCGTTCTGACCTCCAGCGATCCTCATCTCCGGGGAATTCGCTGGATCCGAAGGTGATGGACAGCGGGTCCCTTCCGGCGGCCTCTTCTCCCAAGGCCATGGATGACACCGAGGTGCTGTGTCAAAGGACCTCCCCAGGCCAGGGAGAGACGCAGGAGGCCGTCAGGGTGGCGCCAGAGGTGAACCCTCGGCCGCCGGACACATGGGGGAGTAAATCCCCATGGAGACTGGCGATGGGGGCCATATCCAATCCGGCACCTAGCCGAATACAATTCTGGAGACCTATACGGCTCTGGAATTCGGCAAGTAGCCTCCTTCAAAAGAAGGAGGTGCACCGATTCCACCGATGACCTCTGTCCATCCAGAGGCACCGGATACTCTACTAGAAGCGCTGCGAAGTGCTTCCATTGTTGAGGAACACCGTACCCTCATGGGTACGGTGGTTGAGAGGATTTAGTCCACAAAGAGCGGACTGACCGAAGCCTGCACAAGCCTTCTAACAGGCTTTGAGGTATGAAAACGCAATTTATGCAAAAGGAATGTCATAGTATAGACAGTAGCCCCTGAGACACTGTCCGGTGTTCGAAAAGAAAAGCCAGACAAAGGATCAACTAATTTTCGCAGGAGACTAACCATACGTGTCAATGTGAATAAGCATGCGTCTTTGCTGGCTGCGACCTCTCATGCTGCCGAGGTCTCCGGACTGAAGCAGAGTCTGGAGCGGACCGAGGAAGAGCTCGGCCGCATGAAAAAACAGCCGGAGGACCATGAGGGTATGCAATGACCTTGTGTAGATTCAGAAAGGATGAATGATTTGTGTTGACCATAGTACCATGATATTTTGTAGGAGCGGCGACCGAGATGGAGACCCTCAAGAAGGCACTGGCCGAAGCCCAGGAGAGAGCAGCAAAGGAACAAGCCGCCCGCGAGAAACACGAGGCCAGGGTTGGTGAGGTCCAGCAGGAGCTCCAGGACGCCGTGAAGAAATCCGAGTCCTTGGAGCGCAATGTTGCAGATCAAGAGTCTGAACTTGCCAAGGCCCGCCAAAGCGCACACGATGCCCGGGTTGAAGCCCAGGGAGCCCTCCAGGAAATCCAGGAGGCCAGAAAAATCGCGGCGGGTAAGGCCTTTATTATGCAGAGAAAGTATGTGAAGAAAAGGTTCCTCTTACTGACCCGGATTTGGAGTTCTCCAGGGGCGTTTGCGGATCTACCGCGTAGTGTTGCTGATGCTGCCGAATTCTTCCGAGCCGAAGAGGGGAGCTCAACGGAGAAGCTGTTCTGGTTGCAATACCTTACGCAGAGCATCCGGTGCCCTTTAGCGATCAGCTGAAACAGCTGACCGAACTGCATAGGGTGGCCGAACTGGCCATGAAGGATTTGATAATCCGTCTATGGCCTACGACGCCATACCCAGCAGCTACTCCGGGCTCATGAAGCGGCTGGTCAATGCCTGCCCTCGGCTTGATGCCATCAAGCGGTCAGTCTGCATTGAAGGTGCGCGGATGGCCTTCGCCCGTGTCAAGGTGCAGTGGGCGAAGATGGATGCCGTCAAGCTCGCCACCGAGGGATTGCCCGCGGGTATGGAGCACCGCACGCCCGAGTGGTATTTTGATGATGTCCTGAAGGGATCCCGCATTGTAGAGTGCCAGTGTTCAAAAGACATTATCTTTGAATGAAGTCATTCATGTTATCCCTTCCTATATTATGAAACAAAGTCTTATGTAATATAATGTTTGTTGTTTGAAAATTTTACCTCCTGTGCGTCCGTTTTGTTAAATCTGAGAGTTGGCCAGTCGTCGGCTTCAGCCCCCACATAGGTAGTACAGGGGTGTTCGGGATGAATCTAAACACTCTTGATCCAAGAGTTTGGTCCTTGAAGGAGGTGTTTAGCGCAACGAACCAGGCAATCGGACTATGTGGCTTTATCACTCTCACTTAGCCATAGGAGTTTCACAATAGGAATGTAGGCGCAACCCCTAGTTATTATTTAATCCAGACTAGGGTGCTGTAGACACCTGATCGGGTAGAGGCCGATTCGTCGCACAATGCGGAACAAATCGCAAAAGATTTTTAACCTCCGAATAGCTGACTAGCTCTTGCCGTATCATGACAGTCAGTTTTCGGCTTTCTCTACTGAGGTGTTTGCTTGGATAAACCAGAAACACAATCACAGTAGTTCTCCCTTTACTACCCTAGCCGATAGGATGGAACGTAAGGTAGCAAGTGATACGTCTCCAACGTATCTATAATATTTGATTGTTCCATGCTATATTATATTCTATTTTGGACATTATTAGGCTTTATTATACACTTTTATATTATTTTTGGGACTAACCTATTAGCCGGAGGCCCAGCCTAGAATTGCTGTTTTTTGCCTATTTCAGAGTTTCGCAGAAAAAGAATATCAAACGGAGTCCAAACGGAACGAAACCTTCGGGAACATGATTTTTTGAATGAACGTGATCCAGAGGACTTGGACCCTACGTCAAGAAAGCTACCAGGAAGGCACGAGGTAGGGGGCGCGCCTACCCCCTTCCCCCAGGCACGCCCTCCACCCTCGTGGGGCCCATGTTGCTCCACCGACGTACTTCTTCCTCCTATATATACCTACGTACCCCCAAAGTATCAGATACGGAGCCAAAAACCTAATTCCACCGCCGCAACCTTCTGTACCCGTGAGATCCCATCTTGGGGCCTTTTCCGGAGCTCCGCCTGAGGGGGCATCAATCACGGAGGGCTTCTACATCAACACCATAGCCTCTCCGATGATGTGTGAGTAGTTTACCTCAGACCTTCGGGTCCATAGTTATTAGCTAGATGGCTTCTTCTCTCTCTTTGGATCTCAATACAAAGTTCTCCACGATTCTCGTGGAGATCTATTCGATGTAATCTTCTTTTGCGGTGTGTTTGTTGAGACCGATGAATTGTTGGTTTATGATCAAGTTTATCTATGAACAATATTTGAATCTTCTCCGAATTCTTTTATGTATGATTGGTTATCTTTGCAAGTCTCTTCGAATTATCAGTTTGGTTTGGCCTACTAGATTGATCTTTCTTGCAATGGGAGAAGTGCTTAGCTTTGGGTTCAATCTTGCGGTGTCCTTTCCTAGTGACAGTAGGGGCAGCAAGGCACGTATTGTATTTTTGCCATCGAGGATAACAAGATGGGGTTTGTATCATATTGCATGAGTTTATCCCTCTACATCATGTCATCTTACTTAAAGCGTTACTCTGTTCCTTTGAACTTAATACTCTAGATGCATGCTGGTTAGCGGTCGATGTGTGGAGTAATAGTAGTAGATGCAGGCAGGAGTCGGTCTACTTGTCTCGGACATGATGCCTATATACATGATCATACCTAGATATTCTCATAACTATGCTCAATTCTGTCAATTGCTCAATAGTAATTTGTTTACCCACCGTAATACTTATGCTCTCGAGAGAAGCCACTAGTGAAACCTATGGCTCCTGGGTCTATTTTCCATCATATTAATCTCCCGTTAACAAGCTATTTCTGGTGCCGTTTTTATTTCACTTTATTTACTTTGCATCTTTATCATAAAAACACCAAAAATATTATCTTATCATATCTATCAGATCTCACTCTCGTAAGTGACCGTGTAGGGATTGACAACCCCTTATCGCGTTGGTTGCGAGGATTTATTTGTTTGTGTAGGTGCGAGGGACTCGTGCGTGGCCTCCTACTGGATTGATACCTTGGTTCTCAAAAACTGAGGGAAATACTTACGCTACTTTGCTGCATCACCCTTTCCTCTTCAAGGGAAAACCAACGCAGTGCTCAAGAGGTAGCAGCAAGCACAGGAGCCGGGCAACCCAACTATTGACCAAAGACACCAGTAAAAAAAACTATTGACCAAAGACATGATTCAGAGCCGATGCATATAATGCTAAAATTCGAGGTGCCGAACTGTACTGTAAAAAGTGTTCGGACTTTGTTGCCGTAGTATGGAGCATAATGAAGCCCGTAGCGAATTAAAGCGTACGAAAGTGTACGGGTGCAATCCATAAGAATAGTGAAATAAAATTAAGTATTAAGCTCGTGCCACGCAAGTTGGGCCACAAACTGTTTCCATTATAGTTTGATTAATACGTCAAAGCGTATTTGTACAAATAGTGCGATAAGCAACCTGGCTTTTTAACATGCCAAGACCAAGGGGGAGCTACGTGCGGGTCCCGAAAACAGGTAGAATGATCTTCAAGAAGAACATCTAGAGATTCCCCCACACGTCTGTACTGCTTGCCACCTTGGTGTATCTATCCTTCGAAAGGACCGATGATCAGGCCATCGGGAGGGGCCTGTGAAAGAAAAGACTAAAAAATGGTAAAAAGGAAAAAGAAACGTATGTGTGGGAGCCGTATGATGGACCACAATCAAGTTACGCCTCCGTCTATGCCCATGGTATTTTGAGTGCGTAGTTATGTACGCGCGGTATGTACACCGCCATTTGGTCGGGACTGAGACGGAGGCCGAATTGCTAGTCGAGCTCCTGACGGGCTAGACTGTCCTGATGCATAGTAGTCCAGACTCGTTTGACAATGTCCGGGAGCTTGGCCGCCGAATTAAGGTTCTGCTTGATAAGGCCGCTCTGTACTTCTGCTACTAGGGCCGCGGTGTGCTCCTTAGTACGGAGGGAGCGCTCCGTGTTTCCATTGACTGTTATGACACCGCGTGGTTCGGGCATCTTAAGTTTGAGATAAGCATAGTGTGGCACCACATTGAATCAAGCAAATGCAGTTCGCCCGAGTAGTGCGTGATAGCCACTGCGGAAGGGGACGATGTCGAAGATCAATTCTTTGCTTCGGAAGTTGTCCGGGGATCAGAAGACAACTTCCAATGTGATTGAACCCGTGCAGCGGGCCTCTACACCTGGTATTACTCCTTTAAAGGTAGTTTTTGTGGGCTTGTTCCTTGATGTATCGATGCCCATTTTGTGGACTGTATCCTGATAGAGCAGGTTGAGGCTGCCGCCACCATCCATGAGGACTTTCGTGAGGTGGAATCCATCAATAATTGGGTCAAGGACCAGTGTGGCTGAACCACCATGACGGATACTGGTCGGATGGTCCCTGTGATCGAAGGTGATCGACATGATGACCATGGGTTGAATTTTGGGGTGACTGGCTCTATTGCATAGATGTCCCTGAGCGCACGTTTGCGCTCCCTCTTGGGGATATGGGTAACGTATATCATGTTCACCGTTTTAACCCGGGGGGGGGACTTCTTCTGCCCCCCTGTGTTCGGTGGACGGGGCTCCTCCTCGTCGTCCTCACTTTGCGACCCCTTCTCATTGTTCTCGGCATTTAACTTGCCGGCCTGTTTAAAAACCCAACATCTTCTGTTAGTATGATTGGCTGGTTTGTCGGGGTGCCATGGATCTGACATGGATGATCGAGTATGCGGTCCATGCTGGATGAGCCCGGATTGTTCCTTTTAAATGGCTTCTTCCGTTGGCTGGATTTGGAGCAACTGAATCCGGCATTGACCGCCGTGTTATCGGTCTTATCACCGTTGTTTCGACGCTTGTTCCTTTGCGTCGGGGCTTGCTGTTGCTATTTCTGGCTTCGGAGGTGCCAGGTTCGCTTGAACTATTGTTGCTACAGGCTAGCCAGCTATCTTCGCCCATGCAAAAGCGGGTCATGAGTGTCGTGAGGGCTGCCATGGACTTCGGCTTTTCCTGGCCGAGGTGTCCGGCGAGCCATTCGTCGCGGATGCTATGCTTAAAGGCCGCTATGGCTTCGGCATCCGGATAGTCGATGATCTGGTTCTTTTTAGGTAGGAACCGAGTCCAAAATTTCCTGGCTGACTCTCTGGGCTGTTGAACTATGTGACTTAAGTGACCGGCATCCGGAGGTCGGACGTATGTACCTTGGAAGTTGTCATGGAAGGCGTCTTCAAGTCCTCCCAGCTGCCAATGGGGTTTTCACGCAGGCTGTTCAGCCAGTGCCGAGCTGGTCCCTTGAGTTTTAGTGGGAGGTATTTGATGGCATGAAGATCATCACCACGGGCCATATGAATATGGAGAAGAAAATCCTCAATCCATACCACGGGATCTATTGTTCCATCATATGATTCGATGTTCACGGGTTTAAACCCTTCTGGGAATTCGTGCTCCATTACTTCATTAGTGAAGCAGAGGGGGTGTGCGGCGCCTCTATATCGGGCCAAGTCGTGACGTAGCTCGGATGGAGTCCGTCTGCGGTTTTCGGCCCGGGCGTGATTATGCTTGTCATGTTTGGCTAGATAGCCGTCATCGCGCGTCGGGGCACGCCCCTGCGATCCGTAGATCGACCTAGTCTGACCTGCTCTACTGTCCAGGTCTTGCCATAGGTCATATGTATATCCCCGAGCTGTTACCTCTCTACCTTTACGGTGAGGTAGTATGGGCTGGTGTTCAGTTTTAGTTGCCATTTTGTCCCGGCCATGAGGTGGTCAGTCAGCCACATTACGCGCTGATGGTGCGGGCTCGAGGGCCTCATCGTCAAATTGGGGTAGCAGTTTATGCTTCGGGTAAATTTTGATTGGGCACTCGAGGCCATATTCCTCGGCTGCCAGGACATTAGTCCACCTATCGTTGAGCAGATCTTGATCAGCTTGAAGTTGCTGCTGCTTATTTCTCAGGCTCCTTGCAGTGGCAATTAGCCGGCGCCGAAAGCGCTCCTGCTCAAGAGGTTCCTCAGGTACGATAAAGTCTTCGTCACCGAGGCTCACCTCGTCCTCAGAGAGTGGGAGATAATTACTGTCCTCCGAGTCTTCATTTACGGCCTGTTCGCCGGGGCTAACTTTCCCATCTCTCCGATCGTCCTGTTCGAAAGTTGGCTCGACGGGGTCTTCTTTGTCTTCAGCATCGTCCGGAGTGTTGTTGTCACTTGTGCCGATATTGCTGTCTTTTCTATTTTGTGACTCAGAGCGGTGCCGCTAGCATCGGCGCTTTGGCTGTGTCTCAGGAGGTTTACCCTCGGCTGGATCTTCTTTATCATCGCCGCTACCCTCTTTGGCTGTGTCCACCATGTACACGTCATATGAAGAGGTGGCCGTCCAGCGTCCGGTAAATGGCGGGCTTTCGGCCTGCTCCTCTCCGACATCGTTGTCCATACCGTCAATGTCTTCGGAGCCGTAGTCGAGCATGTCAGTTAATTCCTCGACAGTGGCTATGAAGTGGGTGGTGGGTGGGACGTAAAATTCCCCGCTCTCAGCCCCTAGTCCGGGCTGGGCGTAGTTCGGACATTGCTCCTCTATAATGACGAGGGATCGCATCAAGTCTAGACCCTCACTTAAAGGCGAGGTTTGATCAGGGACAAGAAAATCCATGGAGTACGGCGGGAAGGAAACTCCTTGGCCGAGCTCACATGCTAACTCCGAGGGTTCGGAGCTAGTGTCTGGAGAAGAGTCTAGCTTCATGATGGTTGCCAGCGACACTACTTCCTCCGGCTCTCCCGTACTGGGTTTAGTGGCCACAGATAGTCCGGCAGGCTCGGTAATCCCGTCTTCGGACCTGGTGATGCGCTCCGGATCTAAGGCCAGAGCGGAGGTAGGGGTCATGAACCCTTGGAAGTTCAAGTCTCCTCGGATATCCAACATAGTCGAGATTTCCAAAACTAATCTGGTGACCTGGGGCGTAGCTGTCGATCTTCTCTAGATGGCCAAGCGAGTTAGCCCGCAGTGCGAAGCCGCCAAACACAAAGATATGACCGGGGGGGGGGGGAACCTCCCGCCGGGCAACATTGTTGTAGATGATTGATGGAGCCATCAAACCTTCTGGTGAAGATGCAACAGAACTCTCAATGAAAGCACCAATGTCGGTGTCAAAACCGGCAGATCTCGGGTAGGGGGTCCCAAACTGTGCGTCTAGGGTCGATGGTAACAGGAGACAGGGGACACGATCTTTACCCAGGTTCGGGCCCTCTTTATGGAGGCAATACCCTACTTCCTGCTTGATTGATCTTGATGAATATGAGGATTACAAGAGTTGATCTACCATGAGATCGTAATGGCTAAACCCTAGATGTCTAGCCTGTATGATTGTGATTGCCTCTACAGACTAAACCCTCCGGTGTATATAGACACCGAAGGGTCCTAGGGTTGTACATAGTCGGTTTACAAAGGAAGGAATCTACATATCCGAACGCCAAGCTTGCCATCCACGCAAAGGAGAGTCCCATCCGGACATGGGAGAAAGTCTTCTGTCTTGTATCTTCATGGCCCATTAGTCCGGCCCATGTTACATAGTCCGGACGCCCGAGGACCCCTTAATCCAGGACTCCCTCAAGCCCCGAACCTGGGTAAAGTTCGCCGGCATACATGTCTACGCCTCATTCCGCTTCCTGGCACCGGCGACGTCTTACTATCCCCCACCATGATAAGCCATCCTTTGGCATATGTCGCACGACACCCCCGACATTTGGCGCCCACCGTGGGGCTAAGTGCACCGTCGTTTGGAGATCTATTCTAGACGGGAACCCTTTTCCTTCCTGGCGAGCGTAGCTAGCTCAGCACGCCGGATGGTGTTTGCGTTGACACGCTGCGTGGAGCAGAAGCTGTTTGCGCTGCCAGCGCCCTTGCTGACCTCGTCGGTGAGATCCGTCTCTCTGATGAGCCAACACTTGATGATGGAGCAGCCCGCTCCGAAAACTGCCTCGTCGAGCTCCTTGGCAAGATCGATATCGCCGACGAGCCTGCCTTTGACAAAGAGTCTGTTGGCTCTACCGACCCGATGCTCGCCGACTTCGACGTGGCGTCTCCCGACTCCTTCCTCGACAACGTGGTGGTCATCAATGACCCGCTTCCTTGCACGGACAGTAGCGGCAGCATCATCACGGAGGTGCTCGTCGTCAGCCACGATGGAGCCTCTGGCGGAGCCGCCAAGGACCCATTGCAGGCGGCAATGCGGGACTTGTCTACGCCCATTGCAGCAGACGCCAACGCCAAGACGCTGGAGGCCTGCCGCGTCTCGCTCATCGAGAACGCCAAGAAGTTGGCCACCATGAGACGCCTCTCCGAGGCCTTCCAGCGCGAGATCGACCGTGCCGTTGGCGGCACACCGACCGCTGGTGGGCCCAGCCACGTGGGCTCGGACCGACAGTGAGGCGGTGCCGTCGCCAGCATGTTTGGGGTAGACCGCCCTGTCTACACCACGCCCATGGAGAACATACATGCTGCCCAGGCGGCAGCAGATGAGCTGGACCACCTGGAGGGCGATGAGCGTCGCTACATGATGAAGCGCGTTCAACAGCTTATCGATGCGGCTGCTGCACAACAAGAAGCCGGCTGCCGTGCAGAAGAGCCCGGCCAACGGGTTGAGAACCCGCCTCCTCGCCAAGAGCATGGCGCGACCTCCCGACGCTGACAGGCGGCGTCCGCGACAGACGAGACAAAGAGTCAGCTGCCAGCTGCAGCCGGACATGCGTCACCATCGAGCACAACCAAGATGGCCGCACACGAGCAGTGGAACGACGGGAGAACTATCCGCCTCCCCCGCCTCCTCGAAGGGAGAGGCGCGTTTCCCCGCTGCCTGTTGAGCACCCAACTCTCGGCGACCGGCTAGGCCGCCGAGAGGGAGTCGGAGAGAATGACACCCGCCACCAGATCGACCGTCTCGCTCGGTCCCTGGCGCTAGAAGAAGAAGACGCAATGGGCCCGCCTTGTTTCAGCCCCCGCATTCGCAATGAGCCCTTCCCCAAAGAGTTCTTGCTCCCGAGAGACACGCCCAAGTACAACGGCTCCTTGAAGCCGGAGGATTGGCTGGTTGACTACTCCACAGTCGTCAACATAGCGAACGGCAACAAGCGCGTTGCTGTAAAGTATGTTCCGCTCATGCTCCAAGGCACGATCCGTACATGGCTGAACAACCTGAAGCCCTACAGCATCAACAACTGGGTGGATTTCACCGAAGTGTTCATCCGCAACTTCACCAGCACCTACAAGCAGCCGCCCAAGCCCCACCAGCTCTCTTTGTGCATTCAAGGCCCGGATGAGTCCGCCCGCGACTACCTGACGCGGTGGGCTGAACTGCGCAACTCCTGCGAAGGGGTGCATGAGGTCCAAGAAATCGAGTACTTCACCGCCGGGTGCCGAGAAGGCACCCTCCTCAAGCACCGACTCCTCTGCGACGAGCCTGCTACACTCGACGGACTGCTGATCATAGCAGATAGGTATGCCACTGCCGACTCCTCCATGAAGTCGGAGCTCCGAGTGGACGCTTCTGGAAAGGTGCTCCCTCCGGCTCCTAGGACGCCGGCTGATGACAACCGTCGGCGGCAACAACCGAACGACAACAAGTGCAAGGCCCCGCAGCTAGCTTCCACTAGCCGGCAGGTGGCAACAGTCGAAGACCAGCAGCCTGAAGGACAACCCGACCCCAAGCGCCAGAAGGGCGGCAAGCCCGCTTGGCTGCCTGCCTTATCCTATGAGCAAACCCTCGATGCTCCCTGCAAATTCCACAGCGGTGCGAAGCCGTCCAATCACACCACCTAGAAGTGCCACTGGCTCACCCGAATCTCCAAGGGCGAAGGACTGCTGCCCCCTCTTCCTGCTGGCCCACCCCCGCCTCCTCCCCAGCAGCCGGCGACCCGCCCAGTAGTCGGCGCTATCCAGGACGAGTACCCCAAAGAACACGGAGCCTACGCCGTCTTCACCAGTGTGGCTGGCGACCGGCACAACCGGCGTTAGCAGCACCGAGAGGTGAACGCCGTTGCTTCAAATGCCCCAGAATTCATGCACTGGTCCGAGAAGCCCATCAGCTGGAGCCGTGCTGACCACCCGGAGGTGATGCCCTCTCCGGGTTCCTATGCTCTTATGTTGGATGCCACCCTTGCAACGGACAGACGAGCTGCTCTCTTCTCCCGGATTCTGATAGATGGCGGCAGCAGCATCAACATCCTTTACTACGATACCATGGAGAAGTTATGCATCAAAGAGAGGCAGCTCCAGCCCAGTCGGACTGTCTTCCATGGTATTGTGCCTGGCCTTTCCTGCTCACCAATTGGCAAGGTCAAGATAGACGTCCTCTTCGGAGATAAAGATCACTTCTGCTGTGAGGCGATTTGGTTTGAGGTGGTGGACCTCAAGAGCCCTTATCATGTACTGGCGGCGCCACACTATGCTTACCTCAAGATGAAGATGCCGAGAACCAAGGGCATTATCACAATTGTCGGAGACTATGAGAAGTCGGCCGCCTATGCTGCAGCTAGCAGCCGGCTGGCCGAGTCCCTTATAATTACTGTTGAGAAGAAGCTCCTAGACCGGGTGGTGGCCATGGCCAATAAGCGGCCGGACCTGTCACCAGAACCCAAAGAGTCAAAGACCCAAGGATCCTTCCAGCCGGCCAAAGAAACAAAGAAGACCCCCTTGGACCCTGAGCACCCGGAGAGGCACGCTATTGTAGGTACCAACCTCGATAGCAAATAGGAAAGCGAGCTCGTCGATTTCCTCCATGAGAATCGGGACATCTTTGCATGGTCTCCCAAAGACATGCCGGGTGTTCCGACGGATTTCGCTGAGCACAAGATACATGTCAGAGCATATGCAAAACCAGTCAAACAACCCCTCCGCTGATGGTCGGAAGAGAAGAGAAGAATTGTTGGTGAAGAGATAGCCCGGCTTCTAGCAGCTAGCTTCATTATGGAAGTATTTTTTCCAGAATGGCTTGCCAACCCTGTCCTTGTACTGAAGAAGAACAACAAGTGGCGCATGTGCATTGATTACACCAGCCTCAATAAAGCCTGCTCCAAGGATCCGTTTGCTTTCCCTCGGATTGACCAAGTGATAGACTCTACAGCCGGATGCGAGCTGTTGAGTTTCTTGGATGCCTACTCAGGTTACCACCAGATCAAGTTGAACCCGACAGACCACCTGAAGACCGCCTTCATCACTCCATTCGGAGCCTTCTGCTACCTGACCATGACATTCGGCTTGAGGAATGCCGGTGCCACATTTCAGCGTTGCATGCAGAAGTGCCTCCTCAAGCAACTCGGTAGATATGCCCACATCTATGTAGACGATATTGTGGTGAAGACAGAGAAGCGTGATACCCTTTATGGAGATCTTAAGGAAACTTTTGAAAATCTATGCCGGTTTCAGATCAAGCTCAACCCAGAAAAATGTGTCTTTGGAGTACCAGCCGGCCAGCTCCTTGGCTTCCTAGTCTTAGAGCGCGACATTGAGTGCAACCCTATGAAGATCAAGGCTATCGAGAGGATGGAGAGTCTGCGAGACGTCCAGAAATTCACTGGCTGTTTGGCATCCATCAGCCGCTTCATCAATCGACTGGGCGAGAAGGCTCTTCCCCTATACCAACTCATGAAGAAAACCACTCACTTCAAGTGGAATGACAAGGCGGACGAAGCTTTTCTCCAACCCAAGAAGATGTTGACCACGCCGCCTGTTCTAGCCGCACCAACTGCTAAGGAGCCTATGCTCCTCTACATCGCCGCCACCAGCAGGGTGGTCAGCACAGTCGTGGTGGTAGAACGCAAAGAAGACGGCAAAGCACTGCCGGTCCAGAGGCATGTGTATTACCTGAGTGAGGTGCTGTCAGCCTCCAAGCAGAACTATCCTCACTACCAAAAGATGTGCTACGGCGTGCACTTTGCCGCTAAGAACCTCAAGCCGTACTTTCAAGAGCACCCCATCACGGTCGTCTACACCGCCCCGCTTGCCAAGATCATTGGAAGTTGAGATGCATCGGGCCGAGTGGCCAAGTGGGCCATCGAGTTGGCCCCCTACACTATCTTCTACTAGCCTCGCACTGCCATCAAGTCCTAAGCACTGGCTGACTTCCTCATCGACTGGGCCGAGACCCAGTACCTGCCGCCAGCGCCGGACTCCATCCATTGGCGGATGCATTTTGATGCTCAAAGATGCGCACCGGTTTGGGAGTCGGCATCGTCCTTACCTCTCCCAAGGGCGCCAAGCTTAGATACACATTGCAAATCCACTTCGCCACCTCCAACAACGTGGCCGAGTATGAGGCGCTCGTACACGGACTCCGGCTGGCCAAAGAACTCGGCATTCGCTGGGTCCTGTGCTACAACGACTCAGCCTTGGTAGTCCAATAGTCGTCTGGCGACTCAGACACCAAGGATGCAAACATGGCGAGTTACCGTTTCCTCGTTCAGCAACTCAGTGGATATTTTGAAGGGTGTGAGTTCCTTCACGTACCACGGAATGAAAACGAGCCAGCTGATGCTCTGGCATGGTTCGGCTCCACCCGTCAAGCAATACGAGCCGACGTCTCCCTTAAGTGCCTCCGCAAGCCGTCGATCAAGCCTTCTCCAGAATCCGAGTCCATCTTCGTGCCTGCTGCTCCCGAAGCAGTCGGATCTGACTCGGGGGCTGCAGCAGCCAGCCCGGGGACTTCGGCAGGCGGCACGGGGACTGCAGCAGTCGCACCCGGCCCGGGTGAGGGAGTCCTGGATTAAGGGGTCCTCGAGCGTCCGACCTGTTGGACATAGGCTGGACTAATGGGCCGTGAAGATACAAGATGGAAGACTCTCTCCCGTGTCCGGATGGGACTCTCCTTGGCATGGATGGCAAGCCTAGCGTTCGGATATGAAGATTCCTTTCTCTGTAACCGACTTTGTACAACCCTAGTCCCCTCTGGTGTCTATATAAACCGGAGGGTTTAGTCCGTAGAGGCAATAATCATAATAATACATGCTAGACTTCTAGGGTTTAGCTATTACGATCTTGTGGTAGATCAACTCTTGTAACCCTCATACTCATCAATATCAATCAAGCAGGACGTAGGGTATTACCTCCATCAAGAGGGCCCGAACCTGGGTAAAACTTCGTGTCCCTTGTCTCCTATTACCATCAACCTTAGACGCACAGTTCGGGACCCCCAACCCGAGATCCGCCGGTTTTGACACCGACATTGGTGCTTTCATTGAGAGTTCCACTGTGTCGCCATCAGAAGGTTCGATGGCTCCATCCATCATCTGCAACGACGCTGCCCTAGGGCAGGTTTTTCTCCCTGGCCAAATCTTCGTATTCGACGGCTTCGCACTGTGGGCCAACTCAATTGACCATCTAGAGCAAATCGACAGTTACGCCTAGGTCACCATATTAGTTTTGGAAATCTGGACTATATCGCTGATATCCGAGGAGACTTGATCTTCCAAGGATTCGCGCCCCCAACCTCCGCTCTGGCCTTAGATCCGGAGCGTATCGCTAGGTTCGAAGACAGGCTCCCTAAGCTCGCCAGACTATCTGTGGCCACTAGGCCCAACACTGGAGAGCCGGAGGAAGCAGTGTCGCCAGCAACTATCATGAAGCCGGACTCTTCCCCGGACACTCGCTCCGAACTCTCGGAGTCAACATCGTGTGAGCTTGGCCAAGGAATTCCCCTCCCGCCATACTCCACGGATTCTCTTCTCCCTCGACAAACCTCGCCTTTAAGCGAGGCTCTGGACTTGATGCGATCCCTCGTGATTACAGAGGAGCAACGTCCGAACTACTCTCAGCCCAGACTAGGGGCTGAGAGAGGGGAATTTTACGTCCCACCCACCACCCACTTCATCGCCACAGTCGAGGACTTAACTAACATGCTCGATTATGGTTCCGAAGACATCGACAGTATGGACGACGATGCTGGAGAGGAGCAAGCCGAAAACCCACCGTTTACTGGAGCTGGACGGCCACGTCTTCGATGACGTGTACATGGTGGATACACCCAAAGAAGTTAACAACGATGACAAAGAAGACACAGTCGAGGATAAACCTCTTGAGATACAACCAAAGCACTGGCGGCGCCGCTCTAAATCACGCCGCAGCAAAGACAGCAACACCGGCATGAGAGACAACAATACTCCGTATGATGCCGAAGACCAAGAAAACCCCATTGAGCCAACCTCCGAACATGACGAACGGGAAGACGGGCGAGTCAGCCCTGATGAACATGCCGTAAACAAAGACTCAGAGGACAGTAACTATCTTCCGCTCTCCGAGGATGAGGTGAGCCTCGGCAACGAGGATTTTATCATGCCGGAGGAACCTCTCGAGCAGGAGCGCCTTAAGCGCCGGCTAATAGCCACTACAAGGAGCCTGAAAAGAAGCAGCAACAGCTTCAAGCTGATCAAGATCTGCTAAACGACAGATGGACCAATGTCCTGGCAGCCGAGGAACACGACCTCGTGCGCCCAACCAAAAGTTACCCGAAGCGCAAACTGCTACCTCAATTCGATGATGAGGCACGCGAACCCGTACCAGCAGCACATAATGTGGCTGACCGACCACCATGTGGTCGGCACAAAGTGGCAACTCAAGCCGAGCACCAGCCCATCCCACTTCGCCATAAAGGCAAGGATAAAATAGCTCGGGAATATACATATGACCTGCGGCAGGACCTGAAGAATAAAGCAGGTCCGCCCAGATTGATCTACGGATCACGGGGGCGTCCCCCGACGCGCGACGACGGCTATCAAGCCGAGCATAGCAAGTACAATCACGTCCAGGCTGGAAACCACAGACGGACTCCATCCGAACTACGTCGCGATCTGGCCCGATATAGAGGTGCCGCACACCCCCTCTGCTTCACTAATGAAGTAATGGAACATGAATTCCCAGAAGGGTTCAAACCCGTGAATATCGAATCATATGATGGAACAACAGATCCCGTGGTATGGATTGAAGACTTTATTCTCCATATTCATATGGCCCGCGGTGATGATCTTCATGCCATCAAGTACCTCCCACTAAAACTAAAGGGACCAGCGTGGCATAGGCTAAACAGCCTCCTAGAGAACTCCATTGGCAGCTGGGGAGACTTGGAAGACGCCTTCTGCAATAATTTCCAAGGTACATATGTCCGACCTCCGGACACCGATGACCTAAGTCTATCCAGCAGCCCGGGGAGTCAGCCAGGAAGCTCTGGACTAGGTTCTTAATTAAAAAGAACCAAATTGTCGATTGTCCAGACGCCGAAGCCCTTGCCGCCTTTAAACACAGCGTCCGAGATGAGTGTCTCGCCCGCCACCTCGGTCAAGAAAAACCAAAATCCATGGCAGCCCTTACCGCTCTGATGACCCGCTTTTGCGTGGAAGAAGACAGCTGGCACTTCCGAAGTTTGAGATGGCAACGGCAAGCCACGATGCAGTAAACACAAGCGCCGAAATAATAATGAAGGAACACAAGACACGACAGTCAACGCCGGATTCAGCGGCTCCAAGCTCGGTCAACTAAAAAAGCCATTCAAGGCAAACAAAGATGGAGCATCCAATTTAGACAAGATACTATATGGGCCATGCCAAATTCATGGCACCCCCGATAAACCAACCAATCATACGAACAGAAGCTGTTGGGTCTTTAAGCAAGCTGGCAAGCTTAATGCCGGACACAAGGGGAAGGGTCCGCCCAGTGACAGTGACGACAAAGAGACTCGCCAACCGAACACCAAGGGTCAGAAGCAATTTCCCCCGAAGTAAAAACAGTAAACATGGTATACGTGATGCATATCCCTATAGGGGAGCACAAGCGCGCACTACGGGGCGCCTACGCCATAGAGCCGGTCGCCCCAAAATTTATCCAATGGACGGCCTGCCCGATCACTTTTGATTGCAAAGACCACCCAGCTAGTATCCGTCACGAAGGTTTGGCAGCTCTGGTCCTCAACCGAGTTATCGACGGGTTCCATCTCATGAAAGTTCTTATGGACGGTGGCAGTAGCCTTAATCTACTCTTCCAAGACACTGTCCGCAAAATGGGCATTGATCCCTCAAGAATCAAGCCCACAACAACTACCTTCAAGGGAGCAATACCCGACATAGAAGCTCACTACACGGGCTCAATTACATTGGAAGTCATTTTCGGCTCGCCGAACAACTTTCGAAGCGAAGGCTTGACCTTCGATATTGTCCCGTTCAACAGTAGTTACCATGCACTATTCGGGCGTACCGCTTTTGCTCGTTTTAATGCGGTCCCCCACTACGTCTATCTAAAGCTTAAGATGCCCGGTCCATGCGGCGTCATCACAATAAATGGAAATACAGAATGCTCCCTCCCTACAGAAGAGCATACTACGGCTACGACAGCCGAAATACAAAGCGGTCTCATCAAGCCGCGTATCTCATCGGCCATCAAGCCATTGGTCTTTGTTAAGCAGGACTGACCAATCTCAAAACTGGATTAGTAGTTTGGCCTCCATCGTTCGCCTCATATAGCCGCGAAGTTTGTACCATGCATACATAACTATGCACTCAAAATACCCTGGTCATCGGTGGAGGCACAATACAGACAGGCCTACAATGCGGTCCGCACCCCCATAGCCTTTTCCCCCTTTTTTGTAACTATTTTTTATCTTTTACCATAGGTGATTCAAAGCCTGGTCATCTTACGGACTCTTTCTAAGTTCGGCTTTGTATGGATAACCAAATGCTACTCCTGCCAAGGAGTCCTTTCACCGAGGCAAGGCAATGCAGACATGCGACAGAAGGTCCAAATGATTTTTTGCAGACCGCACTCCTTATTTCAAACCTGTAAAGTGCCTTTTTCCTCAGCCTTTGACCCCTGGCATGTTAAATAGCCCGGGTAGTGGCGCTATAATCTGCAAGATTGCGTTTGACGCGTCAATCAGATTCGAGTGAACATAGTCCGCATTCGGTATTCGCTTTTTCAAAGAACTGAATTTTGCTTCTTCGGTTGTTTCACGCACGCGCCTTGGCACAAATCGCCAGGGGCTCGATATGGCAAAATATGAGTTGCCGACAAGTCTGAATAGCTTTATAGCACACTTTGGCATCACGAGTTTGGCCTTATATGCATCAGCTCCGAATCATGTCTTTGGTCAATAGTTGGGTTGCCCGGCTCCTATGCTTGCTACCTTACGTTCTGCTCTATCGGCTAAGGTAGTAAAGGGAGAACTACTGCGATTGTGTTTCCGGTTCATCTGGTCAAGCACCTCAGTAGAGAAAGCCGAAAACTGACTGTCATGATGCGGCGAGAGCTGGTCAACCGCTCATGACTTATCAGAATCTTTCGCGATTCCTTCCGTATTACATGAAGGACCATTCTTCTAGTCACCTATGTAGTGCACCGTATTCGGATAAACGCGTACATACCAGGGGCTATATCATAGACCCACCGTCAAACTCCTATGGCTAAGTGAAAGTGTTAAATCCCTATAATCCGACTGCCTAGTTCGCCTCATTAACACCTCCTTCATGGACCAAGACGTTGGATGAAGAGTGATCAGGCGCTTTTCTGAACACCCCCGTATTATATGCAAGGGGGCCGAAGCCGACGACTGGTAAACTTTCAGATTATACAAAAAATGGCCGCACAGGAGGAACCAAAACTTTCAGGCAAAAAGCATAGCCTATAATATATCTTAATATAGTTTTTACAATTTCGGTACAATCACTCGAATATCATATCCTTCAAGCACTGACCCTCTATCAAGCGGGCGCCCTCAAGGACATCCTAAAAATAATGCTCTGGCATGTGATGGTCCTTGCCCCCGGGTGGACTCCTTGCTGCAATATCGGTGGCCTTCATCTTTGCCCAGTACGTCTTGACGCGGGCAAGGGCCATCCGCGCACCTTCAATGCATGTTGACCGCTTAACAGCGTCGATACGCGGCACCGCAACAACAAGTCGCTGCACCAAACCAAAATAACTATTCGGAATTGGCTTAGTCGGCCACAACCGAACCATGACGTCCTTCATGGCAGATCCGGATATTCTGCGGAGCTCGGCCCACTGGGCCATCTATTCGTTCAGCAACAACGGATGCTTTGGCATGCTGAATTGCGACCAGAAAAGCATCTCCGTTGCATGTCCTTCTTGCGCTTGGTAAAACTGCGCCGCATCAGAGACACTCTTCGGCAAGTCCAAGAATGCGTATGGAGAACTCCACATTTGATTAAGCGGGGCATGTCGGATCTCGGGTTTCGGCAAAACCCTCAAGGTTCGAGCACTGGGGTGCGCGCGAATATCTCCCCCTACCAACTCATGCCCTCAACCTCGCCATGATCTCAGAGGCAAGCTCGACGAACTCGCAACACAAGAGACACAAGATTTATACTGGTTCAGGCCACTGTTGTGGTGTAATACCCTACTCCAATGTGGTATGGTGGATTGCCTCTCGGGCTGAGGATGAATAGTACAAGGGGAAGAACAACCTCCTGAGGTGAGGTGTTCTTGTGCTTGGTGGATGTGAGGATGGGTAGGATCTAGTCCAAGTTGAGATGGTTGAGGTTCTCTCTTGTTGTCCCCCCACCTGCTGTGGTGGCTAATCCTATTTATAGAGGCCCTGGTCCTCTCCCCAAATATTGAGCGGGAAGGGATGCCACAACGGCCAATTTGAAAGGGGACAGCTAGTACAAGTTATCCTGACAAAAGCAGTCTTCGCCTGCCAAAGGCTCTGGTGGTGACGCCGCCTTGGGCTCCATGGTGACCTCCGTCTTGCCGTCCTGCTGGTCTTGGTCTCATTGCACCGATATAGAAACCTTTGCTTGACACCTCGGTACTCCTCGCCCGCGCTTGCCTCCTTAGCACCAAAGAGGAAACAAGGACAGTGTGAGTGCTGGCGCCCGCCTGGTCTCAATCATCATGGCTCACGTCATTGGAACCTCGCGAGGTTTGCCATGCCTTGATCTCTCTGCCCCTCGCAAGCCAGCCTGGTGAGGCCGCTACCAGGAGGTCTTGCATCGTCCGCCTCGCGAGGCTTGGCCCCTCACGAGGGTATTGAATGCTTGTTGGTGAAGATGGGCCGTACGGGCCCGCTTGCAGGGCCACGCCGTGGACCGCAGGCAGGCAAGTCTGGGGACCCCCGTTCCCAGAACACCGATAGTAGCCCCTAGGCCCAAGGCACGCTCGGGCTTGGCTTTGAGGCGAAGCCAAAGGGCAAGTGCAGAGCGCCATGGGCTCCAATAGCCTGCGGCCCTGGTTGACGCGTGTCAGTTGATTGGACGTGGGCGTCTCCGCTTCCCCAGGCTGCCTTGATACCCGCCTGGCTAGGCGGCCACCGCGGTCTACATGGTTTCCCTCCCGTTGTTGCCGCACACTCCCCAATTCTTCTGCTTCCACGAAGCTCAGCCTCCCGCCCCGATCCGATCTGAGCTCAATCCTCCCGTTGCCATGGCACCGGACCAGTCAGTGAAAAGGAAGAGTCCCCTGTCCTCCGCTGGGCTACGCCCAGCCGCTGAGCCTGCCGTTGGTAGGTCGCTGGTGCTCAACCAAGAAGCCATGGAAAAGGTGCATCCCATGCTCGCCTCTAGCTTCAATGAGTGGGGAAGGACGGTGGCCTGGCCTGTGTCTCATGCTCGTATCGACCGGATAGCCACCGAGGTCCCATTCTTCATCGACGCCATTTGGGCTGGCCTGGTTCGTCGTTTCTCCACCTTCTTCAACGCAGTGCTTGCCCATTATCAGATCCCCATGCTGCACCTTGATCCCCAATCCGTGACCCTTCTTGCCGTCTTCGCCTTTGTTTGCGAGGCCATGGTTGGCATTGCTCCTTCTGTGGCCCTTCTCCGCCACTTCTTCTCATCGCACCTGATTGATCCCTGGCAGAGCTCGGGGTGCCTGAGCTTCTAGGCCGTGGCGGCGACGGCAGGCGCGGGGATTGACTTCGAGCTTCCACCATCCACGAGCGAGTTTCGGATATGATGGGTATTCGTTGACGTCGGAGTGCTCAGCCCTCTGCTCCATTCTCTGTCGGCTCCTGCCATTCCCAACTCCGGTTGGTGCCATCAAAGGCTCATCGATTCGTGCCTTGCCCTCGTCTGGCTTAGGCTGAAGGGGCTGAAAGACCTTGTCGTGACTGCTCCTATGGTGGTGAAGGAGTTCGTCCGGCACCGCGTTGCTCGCATGAGACTTCAGGAGTCCAGGCTCCCCTTGAGGCGCCGCGAATGGTGCTCGAGGTCTTGACGGGTGTCCCGTCGCCAGATGACATACCGGGGAAGAGTTGCCTGCTATACCGCTGCTCGGACAAGGTGGAATTTGTGGAGCGTATGCCCTCCTTCGATGAGTGGGGGCTACGTCCAGTCGGTCTGGTGGGGCCCCGTGAGAACCCCGTCTACGTGGTTCCCCTCCTTGCCGCTGGCGTCGAGCTCGCCCCAAGTGTGGATGCAGGGGGGTGAGCACCGCTGGAGGCCGATGGCGCAGGTGCCGAGGTGCTGATGCCACCCAGGGCTCCCGAGGCGTCATCCTCGAGAACTCATGATTCTTGCCCTGGGGCGGCGGTTGAGGGGGTGATGCAGCTCACGTCTCCCAAGGTCGGGGCTCCTGAGGCCTCGGCAGGTCGCTGTGAGGCAGAGCCCGATAGCTCCCCTCAGCTTGGCGCTCCTGAGGCTGCCCCTTCGAGCGCTTCTTCGGTTGCGCCTCGTGCTGGCCACCATGTCCAGCGCTTCGGTCGGCTTTGCGTGGACTTCGAAGAGCACCACAAGAGGAAGGGGTCCCCAAGCCACGGCAGCGGCACCTTCAGGCCGTTAAAACGGAGAAAGTACATCGCCGTTGACGATTAAGTACCTTATCTTGGTGATTCTTCACGTGCTGCTTCCCTTCCCGATGATGTCTCTTCAGGATCCCTTCCGCCAAGGCCGCGAAATCTCCTGAGAAGCAACCTCCTCTCGCCTCGTTTCTCCTGCTAAACTTGAGCGATGCAAGCCCGCGTGCTGCTCACGACGTGGAGTCAACCGGGGAAGCCAGCCTGTCGACAAGGCGTCTTGAGCTCGCGCCCTCGCCGTCTCTCCTTCGCGACCTTGCTTGGAATACAACAAGCGTGCCAAGGGTTCCTCCCCTGGTCGCTGACGGTGGCTGGGTGGCTTCGGTCTTGGGCTCCTCTTCAAGCAGCGGGCCTCCACTCGTTCGGGCTCCTTGCGAGGCCTGGCCTGCAACTGGGTGGGCGCCAGCCCCAGCCCCCTGCTGAAAGGGGGCGAGCCACTTCGGGCCCCATATGCGGTCCCCGCGGCAGAGGACGGAGTCAGCAGCATGCTCAAGTCGGTGCAAGAAAGGAGCGTCATCCGCCACGAGCTCTTTAAGGAGGCGATGGGTGCGATGAACCGGCTTGGTGAAGAGCTCGTGGATGTGGACGCGTGCCTCGTGGCCGAGGGTCTTCGGTTGGTGGAGGAGCGGCATAAGATGAAGGTGGCTATCAACCTCGGGCGCCACCAGTGCGAGCTTGATAATTCGAAGGCCGAGGTTTCCCTTGCAGCCTCCTGTGAGGCCTGCTCCCGAGGTCTGGAAGATGCTCGGGAAGCTGACCGCCATCGCGAGGCCGAGAAGAAGCGCGCGTGGGAGCTCCAAGCCCGGAGCGCCTCCTTGGATCAGCAAGTGGAGGTGCACAGAGCCGCCCTTCATTGAGGGGGATGCCCGCCAAAGAGGAAGAGATCCGGAAGCGCGAGGAGGCGTTGGCGCTGGAAGCCGTGGAGCGTAGCCTTGAGCTTGAACGACTGGAGACGAGGGAGCGTCAAGTTGCCCAAGCGGAGGATGCCGTTGGAGCGCGCGAGGCTAGGTCCCAGGAGGGGGTCGATCGTCGGGTGGCCGAGGCTCACGCGGATCTCGAGGGCAGGTACGACCTGAAGCTGGAGTTCGTGGAAGCCGAGGCTGCAGGTAGGACCGCCACCCTCAAGTCCAGGTTAATCGAGGTGGAGCGACACGAGGAGGCCACCGCAGCCGCCCTGGTTTCGGCGCAGGCCGAACTGGCCTCCTCCCGTGCCGAGCCGCTCCCTCTTCAGCAGCGGGTCGCTGACGCCGAGTCCGTCGCGCGACAGAACAGGGAGGAAGTGCTTCAGCAGTGGACGCTGGAGCGCATGCATGCTCCCATGCTCGAGGACCTCAGTAACAGGACCAATATCACCCTAGGCCGCATCTGCGATGAGAATGCTCCTCATCCCCACATGAATGACTATGCGAGCCACCTCCGCTTCTTTACCGACGTGGTGACGCGCCTGGAGAATCATTCCGAGAGAGCTCGCCAACTTGTTGAAGAGAGGAGCCATGGCCTGCTTGGGCGTGCATTCTCCCGCGTCTTCACCCATCTCCAAAACACTGACCCCAACTTTGATTTTGACGCCGCCATCGCTCCCGTACTCGAGGCCATCCAGGGTGACCTGGCGCGATGGGTGGAAGACAATGTGGACGCGCTGGTCAGGGACTTCACTTCCGATGACGATGCGATGGTGGTCACGGTGGACAAAGGCGACGTGGTCGACGATGGTGATGGCGGCGTTGGTGGAGGTGATGGTGATGCTAGCAATGGTGGCAACGATGCCAATGACGCGTCTGAGGGCAATCCGGGGGACGCGGCAAGCGAAATGTCCGACTGATCCCGTGTTTCCTAGCTGTTTGTCCTGCACGCAGAAGCTCGGGCATGGCCCTAGAGGTTGTAAGAGCATTTTTGGAGGAAAAGCCCCTCATGTGAATATACTACTGCCTCTATCTTTTTAGGTTGAGTTGAATATGTGTCTTCATGAACTCACGTATCCTTGGGCAAGTTTGCTGTTGCTGTTTTACCTTAGCCTGGACGAGCCTCGAACCGGCTCGTGAGGTTCCGAGTTTCTGGGAAGCTCCTGAGGAACTCGTCGACACGCCTGAGGGGGCCGCGTGATAAGCAAGTGCTAGCCGTGGCGCGTGTGCGCCATGTCCAGCCCCGCTCGCGAGGGGCCCGCGAGGGGAAAGCAATAGGCGCGAACTCCAAATTAAGGCAAGAACCAGATAGCAAGAAATCGCACGAATGAGAAAAGGCACCCCCACGCGCATCAATGAAAATTCAACTTCAACTTAAATCCAAATCCAGAAGGCAGGGTTACAGAAAAGAGATCCAAAGCAAATGTCCGTGTCCGGCGTGTTACGACATATCTCTCTCAAGGTAGTTTTGGTGATTGATGACAACATGTTTGCGGACTAATCATGTGCTTTGAGTAGTTCACAGATTCATCCCTGGCATGAGACGTTTTATTCCCTTCGGAGTGTCTTTCAAGACGGTGTAGCTCTTTCGTTTCTCTCTCGGTGGACTAGTTGCGTAGAAGGCACCGTACTATCAAGAGGGGGTCCGCTGGGGTATTGCATGGGTGGAATCAACACGTACACATCAGCTTCTCACCCTCCGAGCTCTTCCATTCCTTGAAGGGATCTCTCCTCTTTTCTTTGTCCTGTCTGGGTCCCAGCGGTAGTACCGCGCAACCCAGCGGCAGTACCGCTGAGGAGCCACAAGCGGCAGTACCGCTCCGCAGCGGTAGTACCGCCCGTGACTCCACAGCAGTAGTACCGCTGGGGTGCCTGGCACCACCGCCTTGTCCTCAACCTCTTTGGAGAGATCCTCTCTATCTTCTGTGTCCCAGCGGTAGTACCGCCCTACCAGTGGTAGTACGGCCGAAGGGTCACAAGCGGCAGTTCCGCTCCGCAGCGGTAATACCGCCCGTGACCCCACTGCCGTAGTACCGCTGGGCTGTCTGGCTCCTACCGCCTCAGCTCAAGGGCTCTTTTTCTCGTGTCGGGTTTTGCGGCACTAGTTGCGGTTGTAGAGGCGGTAGTACCGTTTCAGGAGCGGTAGTACCGCCCTTACCACCGCGGTAGTACCGCGTTGGGTCCTATTCCCTACTAGTCTTCTCTGCGCAGCAGTACCGCTAGCTGGAGCGGCAGCACCGCTGACCTAGCGGTAGTACCGCCCCCTCTTAGCGTTAGTACCGCCCTGTGCGGGGCTGGTTGGTGGGGGCAACGGTTGGATTGTTGCCCCCACTATAAAAGGGGGTCCCCTTCTTCCCTTTGACCTACCTCTTCCCCCTCAAGCTCCATTAATGCTCAAGCTGCATTAAATGCCCCAAGCTCCATTTTCGCCCGATCTATCTCTCTAGCCAATAAAACTTGTTGATTTGCTCGGGAGTGGTTGAGAAGGCCCCGATCTACACTTCCACCAAGGGAATTTCGATTCCCCCACTCATCCCTAGCGGATCTTGTTACTCTTGGCTGTTTGAGCACCCTAGACGGTTGAGGTCACCACGGAGCCATAGTCCATTGTGGTGATGCTTCGTGGTTTTGTTGGGAGCCTCCGATTAAGTTGTGGAGATTGCCCCAACCTTGTTTGTAAAGGTTCAGTCGTCGCCTTCAAGGGCACCAATAGTGGAATCACGACATCTCGCATTGTGTGAGGGCGTGAGGATACTAGTGGCTTCTTGGGGAGCATTGTGCCTCGACACCGCTCTAATGGAGACGTACTTCCCCTCAAAAGGAAGGAACTTCGGTAACACATCCTCGTCTTCACCGGATCCACTCTTGGTTATCTCTTACCTTTACTTGTGCAAGCTCTTTAGTGTTACTTCTCTTGCTTGCTTGTATGCTTGTTGTTATTGCATCATATAGGTTGCTCACCTAGTTGCACATCTAGACAACCTACTTTGATGCAAAGTTTAATTTGATAAAGGAAAGTTAAAAATTGGTAGTTGCCTATTCACCCCCCTCTAGTCAACCATATCGATCCTTTCAATTGGTATCAAAGCCTCGTCTCTTTATTAAAGACTTTACCATCCAAAGAGTATGGTTGATACCGTAGACGGTGTGGAGGAACACTCCAGTGTGAATCCGATCTCGTCTACGGGCGATGGGGGAACCTCGGTCTCTCGTGAGGATTTCAATGTGGCCTTAGAGACATTGAAGACCTCCATGACGACCGAGGTTGAAAGCATGTTTACTAAATTTCTTGAGGGACTTAAACTATCCACCGCACCGTTGAAAGTGGGTGACCCCACCGACAAGGTGACGGATGCTATCCCCGACAAGGGGGAAGCTAGTAGTGAAAAGGCTCCTTCTTCTAGTGGTAAAAATGGCACCGGCATCTTTGTTCATGTGGAACCACCACTTGTTTATGGTGGACCGGTTCCTTCTACTCATTTGAATCATGCCGGTCCTCCCCATAAGATTGTGAAAAATGAGGACTTTGATTCTTGGGTTTACCGCTTTAAATGCCATTTAAATCATGTGAACACTAACCTTTGGAGAATCATTGAAGAAGGTTTCTATCCGCATGATCCAAGCAACTTCACTCCTCGAGAAGCCGCGGATAATCAATTCAATGAGAATGATCTCTTCATCATTCAAGATGCAATTCCACCCGAAGACCTACCTCATCTTCGTCCCTTCGCCTTGGCCAAAGATGCATGGCATTGTGTTGTCTCTCTCTACCAGGGAAGCACAAGCATTCAACGCTCCAACTATGAAGTGGTGCAAGATGAGGCCGATGAGTTTGCTATGAAAGAAGATGAAGAACCTCGTGAGCTTTATCGTAGAGTAACCAAACTCGTGGTCTCACTACGAGATCACGGGAGCAAGGACACGGATGACAATTGGATCAAGCGCAAATTCCTCAAGGCAATGATGCCCTACCACAAGGCCATGTCCTCCGTCATTCATCAAAGACCGGACTTCCACACTTTGACCTCAAGTGAAGTGTTGGATGAGTTTGTGGCCATGAACATCTTGGACAAGACCGCCGACAATGCGGTGCTCCGTCCTCAACGGGCAAAGAAGCCTAACCTTGCATTGAAGGCCAAGCTCACCGTTGAAGAAGAAGAAGAGGAAGAAGAGGAGAGCAACCCCGAAGATACGAAGTATGCATATCATGAACACATGGCACTTGCTTCAAGGCAATTTTGGAGCAAGAAAAACTCGAGGCCAAACTTTAGCAAAAACAACTCAAGTGGCACGAAGAGCAAGCAATGTGTAAGGACTTGCTACAACTGCGGCAACGTGAGTCATTTTTTTGCGGAGTGCCCGTATGAGAAGAGGGAAGACAATGGTGGCAAGCTCATCCGAAAGGACAAGGCCAAGTCGTTCCCCAACAAGAGCAACTTCACCAAGAAGACTCCTCCCAAGGCATTGGTGGTACAAGAAGAGTACAATGAGGATGATGACGATGATGAAGGTGATGATTCGGTTGCCATGGCCTCCGTTGCCATTGCAACGACTTCACGGGTGTCTCTCTTCGACTCACCCAATGAGAGCATCACCGCCAAGTGCCTCATGGCTAAAGCCACCAACAAGGTAACCCCCAACATCAAAACTACCATCATTAATCATCCTTCTCCGACGGATAGCATTAATGAACTTGAGGGAGCTAATGTGGAGGCTAATGAGTTTGAGGCCTTTATGGGAAAACTCAAGGGAAAATCCAAGAAGCACCTTGTTGCTCTGTTGGAACAACTTGGTGAAGCCAATGACATGATCGAGGCTCATGAAGACACCATCACTAAATGGAAGGGCATAGTCGTGACTATGCCGATGAGATTTCGGATATTTCCAATGCTTTTTAGGAAGAGCGTGGTCTTCGTTTGGCTCTTGAGGAGTCACACAACGTTGATCATGCTAAGTTAAAGAAAGATTACGATCATGTCCTCATAGTTTCTCATGTGCTAAACTCCGAGAAGGCCGAACTTGAGGTCGATCTTGCTAGACTCAAAGAGGAGTTTTATCTACTTGACAAGGCTCACAAGGTCTTGAAGGGTGCTCATGCTAGCCTCAAAGAGTCTCATGATCAACTTCAAGTAAAGCTAACCAAGGAAAAATCCACTTTCCCTCGTATGATGTTAATTGATAATGCAAATGCTACTAACCCGTGTTGTGAGCATGTGCATCTTGTTGAGGAGAACGCTAAGCTAAAGGGGCAACTTGAGAGAGGTCTTGTGACTTGCATACAAGGCAAGATGAACCTCAACGATCTCTTGATCAACCAAAAGGGAGTTGTGGCCAAGGAAGGGGTTGGGTACGTGCCCGACTCCAAGAACAAGAAGAAGAATGACAAGACCAAACGACCTCCTCCTCTCATGCAAACCTTTGTGAAGGAGGTAGAGAGTGCCTCCGAGGAGAAGAAGAAGAACAATGCAAAGGGTGCAATGTCAAGAAGGGCAATGTCACCCCTCCCAACAAAGCCGGCGATTTTAATCCTTCTTATGTGTTATGCCGTGCTAGTGATGGGCATGTTTATGCCAAATTTGTTGGTTCTCTTCATGAATACATTGAATGGTCTATTTGGGTTCCAAAGACCCTTGTTACTAACATCAAAGGACCCATTACAAAATGGGTACCTAAAACCAAGCATTGATCTCTTGTAGGTGTTTGCTTCCGGTGGGGGATCATGGTTGCTCAATAGCGGAGCTACGAATCATATGACCGGAAGCAAGGACTTGGTGGTGGACGTGCACAAGGTTCCATCTATGCCCACCAATGTCGAGTGGGGTGACGCCTCATCTTCTAAGGTATTGGGACTTGGCAAGGTGGTCATCTCTCATGATCTCATGATAGAGAAGGTCATGCTTGTTGAGTCCCTTGCATACAATTTACTTTCCGTTCGTCAACTTGCAATCATGGGCTTTGCCACTTTCTTTGATATCGATACCGTGTCCCTCTTGTGGAGCAAGACTCTTAAAGTAGCCTTTGTTGGGCATGTCGAGAACGGTCTATATGTGATTAACTTTTCGGAGCGACCCACTAAGACCGCGACGTGCCTAATGGCTAAAGTTGACGTGGGATGGCTTTGGCATCGCCGTTTAGCCCATGTCAATATGAGATCTTTGCAAAGTCTCCTCAAGGGGACCATGTCCGTGGACTAACGAATGTTAGTTTTGCTAAAGATCGTGCTTGCAGTGCTTGTATCGAAGAAAGCTACATGAGAAGGCTCACCCTCCCACGACTATCATTTATTCAAAGAGGCCTTTGGAGCTCCTTCACATGGATCTCTTTGGGCCTCCATCCTTCGATAGTCTTGGAGGTAGGAAGTATTGCTTGGTGATTGTGGATGACTACTCAAGGTACATGTGGGTGTATTTCTTCAAGAGGAAGAGCGAGACCCAACAAACCGTCATTGACTTTGCAAATGAAGCACAAGTCAACACAATGCAAAGATCTTGACAATAAGAAGTGACAACGGCACCGCGTTCAAGAACTACACCTTGGATGAGTTTCTTAGTGATGAGGGAATCAAGCATCAATATTCCGCACCCTACACCCCTCAACAAAACGGTGTTGCAGAGAGGAAGAACCGGACGTTGATGGATGCGGCAAGGACCATGATGGCGGAGTTCAAGTCTCCGTACAACTTTTGGGCCGAAGCCATCAACACCGTGTGTCATGCATCCAATCGGCTCTACCCCCGCAAGGGCTTGAACAAGACTCCATATGATATACTCACCGGTAACAAGCCCAACCTCAAGTACTTCCGGGTATTCGGGTGTAAGTGTTTCATTCTCAAGAAAGGTATTCGGTTGTCTAAATTTGAGGCTAGAGCTTATGAGGGCATATTTGTTGGTTATGCTACAAAATCTCATGCTTACCGCGTCCTCAATAAATCCACGGGACTTATTGAGGAGACGTGTAACGTGGAGTTTGATGAGAATAACGGCTCCCAAGTGGAGCAAAGTGGCACTTGTGATGTAGGTGATGAAATTCCTCCCCAAGCCATAAGAAGAATGGGTGTTGGCTTTATCCTACCCATCGAGGAACCCCTTGTGGCCGAAGGAGAAGGACAAAGCTCCACTCAAGTGGAGCCATCACCAACCCAAGGCCCACATGCTTCCTAAGAACAACATGAAGGCCCTCATCCTCAAGAACACGACCAAGGGCAAGATCACGCTCAAGACGGTGTTGACACATCAAGTGATGCCCAAGGTCAAGTTCTCTCCTCCGAGCAAGTTCAAGAACAAGAACAAGCCCAAGACGACGCTCAAGATGATCAAGTGACCACTCCTCGTCTCACCCCCGAGGAGGAATTAGACCATCGTGCCGCCAAGGTTGCTTCCAAGATCTCCACCAAGGATCATCTCATGACGAATGTGCTTGGAAGCTTAAGAAAGGGGGTAAGCACTCGTAGACAATTAGCAAATTATTGTGAGCATCACGCATTTGTCTCTTGTGTGGAACCCCACAAGGTCTATGAGGCGCTAGAAGATCTGGATTGGCTCAATGCCATGCATGAAGAACTCAACAACTTTGAGCGCAACAAAGTGTGGAGATTGGTGCCAAGACCGACCGGGAATCACAATGTCATAGGAACCAAGTGGATATTTAAGAACAAGCAAGATGCCCATGGGATTATCATTCGCAACAAGGCTCGTTTGGTAGCACAAGGCTACTCCCAAGTCGAGGGTATCGACTACGGTGAAACCTTTGCTCCTGTTGTTCGTCTTGAATCCATTCGCATGTTGATTGCATATGCTTCTCATCATAACTTTAAGTTACAACAAATGGATGTGAAGAGTGCTTTTCTTAATGGTCCTATTAATGAATTGGTTTACATCAAGCAACCCCCCGGGTTCGAGGATCCCTACTTTCCCGATCATGTGTATCAACTCGATAAGGCACTCTATGGCCTTAAACAAGCCCCACGTGCGTGGTATAACCACCTTACCGAGTTGTTACAAGACCGTGGTTTTGAAGTTGGGCTAATCGACCCCACTCTTTTTACTAATAAGGTCAAAGGGGAGCTGTTTCTGTGCCAATTATATGTTGATGATATTATCTTTGGTTCTCCTAACAAAGCTTTCAATGAGGAATTTGCCGCTCTCATGACCTCAAAGTTCGAGATGTCCTCCATGGGAGAGTTGAAGTTCTTTCTAGGGTTCGAAGTGAAGCAAAGAAGAGAAGGAACCTTCATCAATCAATCCAAATACACTCAAGACATGCTCAAGAGATTCAAGCTAAGTGACGTCAAGCCAGCTTCCACTCCAATGCCCACCAAGTGCCAACTTGACTTAGATCCCAATGGTAAAGTGGTGGATCAAAAGGTATATCGCTCCATGATTGGATCCTTGCTTTACCTTTGTGCATCTAGACCGGACATCATGTTGAGTGTGGGAATTTGTGCACGGTTTCAAGCCGCACCTAAGGAAAGTCACTATGTGGCGGTCAAACGAATCTTTCGATATTTGGCTCATACCCCAAACTTGGGCTTATGGTATCCAAGAGGATCAAACTTCAAGCTTGTAGGGTACTCATATTCCGATTGGGCGGGAGACAAAGTGGATAGGAAATGCACTTCCGGAGGGTGCCAATTCCTTGGTTGCTCTTTGGTAAGTTGGTCTTCCAAAAAGCAAAGTTGTGTATCTCTCTCGTCCACCGAGGCGGAGTATGTTGCAGCCGGTAGTTGTTGTGCACAACTCATATGGATGAGGCAAACTTTAAAGGATTACGGTGTCACTTGTGACAAAGTGCCTCTTTGGTGTGACAATGAAAGTGCCATCAAGATCTCTCTCAACCCGGTGCAACACTTCATCCAGGATCATATTAGGCGAGGAGAGATCGAGCTCAACTATGTCAACACTCATGACAACCTTGCAGATATTTTCACGAAGCCCTTGGATGAAGCAAGATTTCACGAGTTAAGGCATGAGCTAAATATCATTGATTCGAGCAATGTGGCTTGAACCCTTGCACACCCCACCACACTCAATTTGCTGTCTAGTTTAGGTGTAGGCATGGACATAGGGGGAGTGTTGTTCTCTCAATGAACTCTCCCTCCCCCATTATGCATAAATTGATCAAGTCTTTCTCTTTAGCCATTGATTGATGGTAGTTGTGTTTCAAAGATGAGTTTTGGTCATGGGCTCAAGGTTAAAATCTTCGCGGCGCCATACCTCTTGACTCAAACATAGGTGGCCTCGGCCACCGCCCTCTCTTGAAGAGGTGTGTCTTGGCCGTTTGCTGGTGTGCTCTCTTTTCTTGCCGTTTTGTTTTTTCCTCGAGCTAAGCCGTGTTGTTTGGTTGCCGTGGCGTACTGGGCGGTACTACCGCTGGTGGTGCGCGGTACTACCGCTTATAAGCGGTACTACCGCCCCCCAGCGCGGTACTACCGCTGAGGGACGGGACCAGGGGGTTATATCGAGGCAGGGGGGTTTCTTCTCCCCCATACCCATTCGCTTCGCCCCCTCTTTCCTCTTCCTCTCTCCAGCCTCCTCTTGCCGCGGGAGGGCTCCGGCGGATGTCTCCGGGGCATCCCTCTCCATTTCCTTTGGTGGAGTCGATCCCCACCTCGTTCTCTTGCCATGGATGCCGGTATTGCCCCCGTTCCTTCTTTCCTTTTGTCTCATTTTTCAGATCCTGTTCTTAGGGGCAATGGTGGTTGCATCTCTAGATTTTTGGCTAAATCTAGGCTTGAGTAGATTGGAGAAGGCAACTAGACTATCTTGATTAGAGTTTGGTAGGAATATTTTTGAATTTGGCGGGCCGGTAGTGCCGGATCTGACCACGGTAGCAAGAAATTGCTGTTTCCCCGTCTCGAGCGGTACTACCGCTCTCTTTGGAGCGGTACTACCGCTTGGGCGGTACTACCGCGTGCATGTCACGATACTACCGCTGCCTGCCAAGCTCCATCATGTTCCTGCCTTTTCTTTGATCCTTTTGTTGTGTTTCTTGGCTTATGCTCGTTCTTTCTGGTTGTTTTGCATGTACTTGTGTTTGGCTCCAGGTGATGAACATCCTGAGCATCAAGCTCTCCGTATCAACCCCGGGCGTGCAACATCAAAACGCTACCGCACCTCTGAGCCAGCCGGTGGTTCCTCTAGCACCCAACCGCCTCCAGCAAGTGCATCCGCAAGTGTTCCTCCACCTCCTCAGCACTCGAAGAGATCCGCCACCAAGCCAAAGGGGAAGACTGTGATTGAGATGACCAACAAGGAGTTTTGGGAAAGGCGTCGCTGCAATCCCTATGAGGTGGACCAAGAACCCACTTTGGTCAACCGCCCGTTCTAGAACCGATTTCAGTTTGCCATCTATTTTGATGTGATCAAGGCCAAGAAGAATCTCTTTGTTGATGTTTGCTCCATTGACACTGCTGCTATGGAGAAGGACCCAGAGTACTTTGGCGAAGCCCTTCAGATGTGCACTCAGCTGAACATTCTCAGGATCATGCAATTCAACAAGGATTTCGATGCAGATTTGGTGGCTCAATTCTTTGCCACCGTTCATCTTGGGATGGATGTCGACAGAACTCTGACATGGATGACCAATGGCAAGTTGCTTTCTGTCAAGTGGAAGGCTTTCATGGAGTTACTTGATGTGGTGGATCACGGGCTTGAGACTCCAGTCGGTTTCCGCCCTCACCGCAATGCTACGTCCACCCACAAGCAAGCCCTTTGGCCCTACTGCACTGTGAAAGTTCACCCAGTGACTGAGAAGAAAACCTATGAGCTGTCTCCGTATCTGGACATTCTTCATCGCATCTTCCGTGAGACTCTCTTCCCTCGGATCGGGAATCTGGATATGGTCCACTCTTACCTCGTGGACATGCTCCTTTTCTGTCAGCATGAGAAGGAAGCAAACATTGGAGAGAGCCTGGATATTTCTCATGTCATGTGGTCTGAACTTCTCTCTGCCGTGTCTGAGCGCAAGTGCCCGATATATGGTCCATTCATCATGAGGCTCATTGAGAGGGCCTGGGCACAGATCTATCCCAGAGTGTTGCTGGAAACTGGAGACTTGGTTTCCCATGAGATCAAGCGTCTGAGGAAGAAGGACAATTGGGTCACCCCAGCACCTCAATCCGGGGGTCCGTCTGCTGCTGCTGCTGCCATGGAGACCGAGGGTGGGGCAGGCACTGATGATCACGAGGAGGATCTTGGGCCCTCTAGTGCTGAACCCTCGTGGGCGAAGAAGCTTAAACACAAGTTGAAGAAGCTTTTCTGCATGGAGTCTCATGGTCAGTACATGACTCATGTGGCGGAGAAGCATGCCAGGGTGCGCCACAAGGAGCTCATGCGTCAGATAGGAGCGACAGTTGCCAGTGGATCTGAGGGTCAGATCACTGAAGAGGAGGAGTGGATTCATCAGCATTGCCCTTGGACCGACTCCGACGCCGAGCAGTTTTCGACCAACGACGGAGATGCAGACGATCATGCTGAGATATGATGTTCGAGATCCTCAGCTTTCCATCACCTGGAGTCGTAGTGTCGCTCTTTTCTCTTTTTGGTGTCTCGCTACCAAAGGGGGAGAGAGTGTAGGGATTTGTGTTGCCGAGCTTTGAGTTTGTCGTCTTGTCATCTTGTGTTTTCTTGTGTGTTCTCTTAGTGTTTTTGTTTGGTTTGGTTTGGTGCCCGTGAGACCTAAGTTCTAGACATATGGTGTGAGACATATGCTCCCTATCGCTACCTTATTACTTATGTCTATTCAGTACTGTAGTATATTATGATTTGCATGCTTGTCCTGTTATATACTCTTCTCTCATATATCTTGTGCTTAGGTTTGTTGGACTATAAAATATAGGGGGAGTGTTGATCCGGATGTGTGTGTCTTGCTTTCCTTTTGCTCCTCTTTCTAGGCGCACACATTCTGGGGGAGCCCGTCTATATTTTGTAGTTCTTAGTTTTCTTACGTTTATATCTTTTCCTTGTGCAAATCCCTAGTTGTCATCAATCCACCAAAAAGGGGGAGATTGTTACAGCATATCTCTCTCAAGGTAGTTTTGGTGATTGATGACAACATGTTTGCGGACTAATCATGTGCTTTGAGTAGTTCACAGATTCATCCCTGGCACAAGATGTTTTCTTCCCTCGGAGTGTCTTTCAAGACGGTGTAGCTCTTTCGTTTCTCTATCGGTGGACTAGTTGCATAGAGGGCACCGTACTACCAAGAGGGGGTCCGCTGGGGTATTGCATGGGTGGAATCAACACGTACACATCAGCTTCTCACCCTCCGAGCTCTTCCATTCCTTGAAGAGATCTCTCCTCTTTTCTTTGTCCTGTCTGGGTCCCAGCGGTAGTACCGCGCAACACAGCGGTAGTACCGCTGAGGAGCCACAAGCGGCAGTACCGCTCCGCAGCGGTAGTACCGCCCGTGACTCCACAGCAGTAGTACCGCTGGGGTGCCTGGCACCACTGCCTTGTCCTCAGCCTCTTTGGAGAGATCCTCTCTCTCTTCTGTGTCCCAGCGGTAGTACCGCCCTACCAGCGGTAGTACGGCCGAAGGGTCACAAGCGGCAGTTCCGCTCCGCAGCAGTAGTACCGCCCGTGACCCCGCTGCCATAGTACCGCTAGGCTGTCTGGCTCCTACCGCCTCGACTCGTGGGCTCTTTTTCTTGTGTCGGGTTTTGCGGCACTAGTTGCGGTTGTAGAGGCGGTAGTACCATTTCAGGAGCGGTAGTATCGCCCTTACAACCACGGTAGTATCGCGTTGGGTCCTATTCCCTACTAGTCTTCTCTACGCGGCAGTACCGCTGGCTGGAGCGCCAGTACCGCTGACCTAGCGGTAGTACCGCCCCCTCTTAGCGGTAGTACCGCCCTGTGCGGGGCTGGTTGGTGGGGGCAACGGTTGGATTGTTGCCCCCACTATAAAAGGGGGTCCCCTTCTTCCCTTTGACCTACCTCTTCCCCCTCAAGCTCCATTAATGCTCAAGCTCCATTAAATGCTCCAAGCTCCATTTTCGCCCGATCTATCTCTCTAGCCAATCAAACTTGTTGATTTGCTCGGGAGTGGTTGAGAAGGCCCCAATCTACACTTCCACCAAGGGATTTTCGATTCCCCCACTCATCCCTAGCGGATCTTGTTACTCTTGGGTGTTTGAGCACCCTAGACGGTTGAGGTCACCATGGAGCCATAGTCCATTGTGGTGAAGCTTCGTGGTTTTGTTGGGAGCCTCCGATTAAGTTGTGGAGATTGCCCCAACCTTGTTTGTAAAGGTTCAGTCGCCGCCTTCAAGGGCACCAATAGTGGAATCACGGCATCTCGCATTGTGTGAGGGCGTGAGGAGAATACGGTGGCGCTAGTGGCTTCTTGGGGAGCATTGTGCCTCCACACCGCTCTAACAGAGACGTACTTCCCCTCAAAAGGAAGGAACTTTGGTAACACATCCTCGTCTTCACCGGATCCACTCTTGGTTATCTCTTACCTTTACTTGTGCAAGATCTTTAGTGTTACTTCTCTTGCTTGCTTGTATGCTTGTTGTTATTGCATCATATAGGTTGCTCACCTAGTTGCACATCTAGACAAGCTACTTTGATGCAAAGTTTAATTTGATAAAGAAAAGTTAAAAATTGGTAGTTGCCTATTCACCCCCCCTCTAGTCAACCATATCGATCCTTTCACGGCGCCTAGTGTAGTCTTCTTGTCTTCTCACCAGTGCGGAGCTAAGTGCTCCCACTAGGACGTGGGAGGGAGCCCCCGAGGCCCGAGGGCGGCACTCCCGAGACTCAGGGGTGTGTACAGCCCCACTCATTATTACGTGAGAGTTTCACGAGCATAGACCATCATAGGCGTGAGCCTTACTTCATATCGCCACACGATGGTCCCTCCTTGCACCTCTCTCGACCACCGTTGGGGGCGACCAGAAACCAGGACGACACCAAGGGGCAAAGGGGACGCCAGCGGCGTCCTCGGCGACCACGGGTCCTCTACTGGGGGAAGGCTTTGGAGTGCCTCTCTGGCAAAGGGCCTACCTCCAGGGAACGCCTTGTTCCGTGCGGCGCGGGGAGGGGCCTTTCCCCCGGCCCCTCTCTTGCAACCCCCAGCGCCCCCTGGCAGCAGGGAGGCCGACGAGCTGGGGCCGCCATCCACTGCTGTGACCTGATCCTCCTGCGTCCCATGGTTAGCATAAGCCTGCTCCTGAGGAATTAGTGGTACCCTGTAGCTGTTGTCGCCGGCGCGGTTGGTGAGGCTTCCGGAGGGCTCCTGAAAGGTGCCGACTTCTAGCGCCTCCTCCTCCCAGCCCGGCTCGAGGAATAAGCCAGGGTCGTCTTCCAGCATGTACTCCTAGTCCACCATGCGGGGCAAGTAGGCCTCCGAGACCGTCGCCTCAAAGACCATGTCGTAGTGCCCCACGCTCCATGTTGCCCTGCCCAACATGCCGCCTTGAGGGTGGTAGGGTTGCATCCCGCCGGGGCCGTAGGTGGCAGCGCTCGCGCTCGCGCCCACCGGAGATGGCTCGGGTGCGAGCGGGTGTCCAGCTCCGTTGGTTGCGCCGGTGTCGATGAAGCCTGGTGGCGTGCCCGTGGGCACGCGGGCGCGTTGAGGCCCGCCATGCGACCCGGCCACGGCTTGTGGTGTGAGCAGAGAGCAGGAGCGTGGTGCTCTCGAGGCCGCGGCGTCCAAGAGCTCGGCGACGCGCTCCAGCAATGCATCCTGGCCGCTCTCCATTAACCGGCATCGCATCAGCTCCCGAGCCACTATGAGCGCATCCCTCATGTTTGCTTGCTCCCGTCGGTTGTGTGGCGCCGTGGCCGCGACGTGGCTTGAGGCTTTTGCGGCTGCCCGCACTTGTCGCGGAGTAAGGGCGGACGGCGGGTGACCGCGTCACCCACGCCCCACGGTGTTTGGTGGTGCGCGTGCTGCCTGGGGTGCTGGGTCGAGGTCTTCTTGAGCGGGCGGCGCCACGCGGGCTGGGCAGGCTGCCCAGCGGTTGGCGTTGGTCCTTGAGTCGCCAGACATCGGAGCCGCGGAGTGTCGGGGGACCAACGAGCGGATCAACTGGCGGAATAAGAGCTCCAGCGCACCCCTACTTGGCGCGCCATAATGTCAGATCTCGGGTTCCGGCAAAACCCTCAAGGTTCGAACACCGGGGTGCGCGAGAAGATCTCCCCCTACCAACTCATGCCCTCAACGTCGCCACGATCTCAAAGGCAAGCTCGACGAACTCGCAACACAAGAGACACAAGATTTATACTGGTTTGGGCCACCGTTGTGGTTTAATACCCTACTCCAGTGTGGTGTGGTGGATTGCCTCTCGGGCTGAGAATGAACAGTACAAGGGGAAGAACAACCTCCTGAGGTGAGGTGTTCTTGTGCTTGGTGGATGTGAGGATGGGTAGGATCTAGTCCAAGTTGAGATGGCTGAGGTTCTATCTTGTTGTCCCCCCGCCTGCTGTGGTGGCTAATCCTATTTATAGAGGCCCTGGTCCTCTCCCCAAATATTGAGCGGGAAGGGATGCCACAACGGCCAATTTGAAAGGGGACGGCTAGTATAAGTTATCCTGACAAAAGTAGTCTTCGCCTGCCAAAGGCTCTGGTGGTGACGCCGCCTTGGGCTCCATGGTGACCTCCATCTTGCCGTCCTGCTGGTCTTGGTCTCGTTGCACTGATATGGAAACCTTTGCTTGATGCATCGGTACTCCTCGTCTGCGCTTGCCTCCTTAGCACCAAAGAGGAAACAAGGACATTGTGCGTGCTAGCGCCCACCTGGTCTAGATCGTCATGGCTCACGTAATTGGAACCTCGTGAGGTTTGCCTTGCCTTGATCTCTCCGCCCCTCGCGAGCCAGCCTGGTGAGGCTGCTCCCGAGGAGGTCTTGCATTGTCCGCCTCGCGAGGCATGGCCCCTCACGAGGGTCTTGAATGCTTGTTGGTGAAGATGGGCCGTACGGTCCCGCTTGCAGGGCCACAACATGGGCCGTAGGCAGGCAAGTCTGGGGACCCCCCTTCCCAGAACGCCGACAGGGCATACTTCGGATCACCGAATTTAGTCTGTAATAAGAAGGGCTTACGGGACGCTATCTCCTCCCGAGCCGCTCTAGACTCGGACCGTGCTTCTCTCGCCTCTTGTAAGGCCTTGTCAAGATCGATCGTTTTGACTTTGCTATCCTTTTCGAGGAATTCACATCGGACAGTGGCATCCTTTAGCTCGCACGCCATGGTAGATATTCTCTCCTCGCGCTGGCGCCGAGCAGCCTGTTCGGCTTTTAACTCAGCGGCTGCCTTCTTGGCAACCGCATCACTCATCCTGGCTTGCTCCTTGTCCCGGACGAGCTCAGCCCGCAGGGTCTCAACCGCGACAGCACCATCTGCAGTTATGCATTTCTCAGTATATAATTCTCAGCTTCATGCTCATATTATTATACATACATATACTGACTGCCCCAAAACATACATTGCTCCTTGTCGAGCCGCCCGTTAATAAGCGTGATGTCGTCATCCGCCACATCAAGTTTCTACTTCAGACCTGCAACCTCTGTAGCATGGGCAGCCGCCACGGATGTAACAGCATGTGGTCCAATTAATTGCATTAGTTCCTGGGCATATCTTTTTGATCCTCTGATCGCCTACCTTTGGACGCCAACCAGAGTCTCAGGGGCTACTACCTATACACAGGTGCATTTGGCACGTAGAAGTGCAATTCAAGATATTACATTGCATACCTCGAAGCCTCTTAGTAGGCTCATGAAGGCTTCATTCAATCCACTTCTCGCGGACAGAATCGTTTCAACTACCGTACCCATTAAGGTACGATGCTCCTCTGAGATGGACGCATGTTGCAACATGTCCATCAATATATTCAGCGCCTCCCGATTCCTGGAAGCGGCCGTGGGAGTACAGACTCCCTTCTAAGGGATATGTTTACTCGACCCCAGAGTCGTCTCCGGCTGTAAACCGAATGGTCCGGGGCACGCCCGGGACCCTGGACCACCGAAGTATCACATTCAGGCGTGGTCTTCATTGTCCCTCGCACCACTTTTTGATCAGGAGAGATCCTCTGGGATGACACCTCAAAGTTGTCCGCCCTATTGGGCGAGAAGGTTTGTGGAGGTGTCTCGCTTCCATCATCTCTGGAAGAAGATCCCCCGAGGAGGAGGAATGTTGAGGAAGACTGTGTGCCGGACTGCAAACATATATTTTGGATGTTACTCTTGTAACCAGAAAGGAACGGGATATGTTTAGGACACCCTTGTTCACTTACGATTCGGCTAAGGGCTTGTCCTTACAAAGGAACTGCGCGACAAAGCGTCTTCAGAACCCGAACCGCCTGACATGGACATCTTCCCTCGCTTAGGAGCCTTTACTTCCAAATCTTCGGAGGCGGTCCTTTTATTCCCATGGGGGAAGGGATGTCAGTTTCCCCTTCTCTTTTGTCTTTGGAAGAGGGAGCTCCAACCTCCCCGGACATAATGTCTGGTGTGCCTTTAGCATGGAGGATGCCTTTGGCCTTCTCGCCTCCTCCTTGTCCTCCTTCACCGACACTTGATATGGAGCTGGAGTCAGCATCCTTGTTAACACAGGATCAGCTGAGTCTTCGGGGAGAGGGGCCGAACACCTAATTCGTTTCGCCTTCTTTATCCAACCCAATTCAAAGATTGTTTTCTCAGTATTACGGAATATTTAACTAAGCTGTGTTCGGGAGTCGAGTGCTTACCGAGGTATCCGGATGGTTGCAGTCGAGACCAATGTCTTCGGAGGTATCGGGCCACTATTTTCGTGTCCCGAAGAATAACTTCCACATCCCTCTGTGCGTCGTGATGAAGAAGTCTTGAAGGGTCCGTGGTCCTTCCGGATTGAACTCCCACATGCGGAGGGGCCATCGCTGGCACGGCAGGACCCGGCGGACTAGCATTACCTGGATTACATTGATGAGGCCGGTGTCCTTTTCGAGGAGGCTCCGGATGTAGCTCTGTAGCGTCTGCACTTCGTTAATTGATCCCTAGTCTAGCCCCTTATTAATCCATGATGCGAGCTGTAATGGAGGGCCCGATCGAAACGCAGGTGTAGCTGCCCACTTGGTACCATGGGGCTTGGTAATGTAAAACCACTCTCGCTTCCATAGGTTGGAAGCTTCCGTGAAAGAGCCTTTTGGCCAAAGAGCATTGGTGAGCTTGTTCACCATAGCACCGCCACACTCTACTTGCTTCCCCTTGATTACCTTCGGCTTCACATTAAAGGTCTTGGGCCATAAACTGAAGTGTGGGGGAATGCGGACAAAGGCCTCGCACATGACCATGAACACCGAGATGTGAAGAAAGGAGTCCGGAGCTAGATCGTGAAAATCTAGCCTATAATAGAACATGAGACCGCGAACGAAGGGATGGAGAGTGAACCCTAGCCCCCGGAGGAAGTGGGGGATGAATACGACCCTCTCGCCGGTTCTGGGAGTAGGAATAACCTGTCCTTTAGCAGGGAGCCTATGGTGGATTTCCGCGGTCAGATATCTTGTCGCCCGGAGCTTCATGATATCCTCTGTCACCGGCCTTGAAGGCTAGGTCCGGACATGACTGGGAAGCTCGGAGCAATTAAGTTGAAACCCGGGTGCTGGAACTCGATGTTGGAAAGGTTGAGGAAGAGGTAGGCACAGAGGAGAAAGACGGGTTTGTGCCCCTTTATAAAGGCGATGAATATCAAACGCCTCCTCATAGGCCTTAAAGCCTGCCTATTCCCAAGGGATCATGCCAACGGAGTAGTTGGGTTATCCACACCCATATTGATGAAAATCATGTAATAAGGGGACACGATCTCTGCTTCAACAAGACGTGCCAGTAAAAGCGCATCTTAAAACATGGAGCGGGAGGCTAAAAAACGGTTCAAAATAATGACTGGGCAGGGACGTGATGTCACGCTACAAAAATTGTCAACAGATTGGACTTGTAAAATATTACACTTTCCGCGGGTGTGTGTGGTACTTGTTTTGCAGAGCCGGACACATTTTCTGTGTTCAAGAGCTATTCTGGAATATTCGGAGAAGGAATCCGCCTTGCAATGCCAACGACAATCTGCGCGCCGGACACCTCGTCATTGAAGCCTGGTTCAGGGGCTACTGAGGGAGTCCTGGATTAAGGGGTCCTCGGGCGACCTGTTGGACGTAGGCCGGACTGATGGGCCGTGAAGATACAAGATGGAAGACTCTCTCCCGTGTCCGGATGGGACTCTCCTTGGCGTGGATGGCAAGCCTAGCCTTCGGATATGAAGATTCCTTTCTCTGTAACCGACTTTGTACAACCCTAGTCCCCTCCGGTGTCTATATAAACCGGAGGGTTTACTCCGTAGAGGCAATAATCATAATCATACATGCTAGACTTCTAGGGTTTAGCTATTACGATCTCGTGGTAGATCAACTCTTGTAATCCTCATATTCATCAAGATCAATCAAGCAGGAAGCAGGGTATTACCTCCATAAAGAGGGCCCAAACCGACACCGGGGACTCCACAGCCCGGCCCCGGGGCTGCAGTAACCGGCCTGGGGACTTCGCCAAGCGGCTCGGGGACTGCAGCTATCGCACCCAGCCCGGGGACTTCACAACCCGACCCGAGGGCTACAGAAGTCGGCCCGGGGACTTCAACGATACAGCAAGCGGCGCCCAATTCCAACCCGCTGCCTCCCAACCCAACCTCCCTAGTACAAGTGGCCATGATAACAATAGATGTTGTTCAAGCACCATCCTGGGCTCAGCCCATCCTCAACTTCCTGGTCAACAGAGAGCTACCGGCTGATGAGATCTCAGCCCAACAAGTACAGTGCCGAGCAGAACCTTACATGATAGTAAATAGAGAGGTGTTCAAACGCAGCGTGACTCGGGTCTTCCAGCGCTGCATAGAACCAGAGAGGGCCAAGCAATCCTCAAAGATATCCACCAAGGCGAGTGCGGCCACCACGCGGCCTCCAGATCCCTTGTCGCCAAAGCCTTCCGCCATGATTTCTTCTGGCCGACTGCTTTGGAGGACGCCAAATATCTGGTCAAACATTGCAAGGGGTGCCAGGAATTCAGCTCCAAGCAACATCTGCCGGCCTCTGCACTCAAGACCATCCCCCTCACTTGGCCCTTTGCCGTTTGGGGGCTGGACATGGTGGGACCATTCAAGACGACACGTGGTGGCATGACCCATCTGCTTGTCGCTGTGGACAAATTCACGAAGTGGATTGAAGCAAAGCCAATCAAGAAACTGAACGGTCTGACTGTCGTGACCTTCATCGCAGAAATCAGCGTCCAATACGGTGTACCACACAACATCATCACCGACAATGGCACCAACTTTGCCGAAGGAGCCTTGGCCCGTTTCTGGGCGATGCAGGGCATCTGACTGGACTTAGCGTCCGTTTCCCATCCGCAGTCAAACGGCCAAGTCGAGCAAGCAAACAACCTCATCCTCTCCGGCATCAAGCCCCGACTGGTCGAGCCTCTAGAGCGATCGGCTGGCTGCTGGACCGACGAGCTGTCGGCCGTCCTTTGGAGCCTGCGCACCACTCCGAACAAGTCAACCGGCTTCACTCCTTTCTTCCTTGTGTACGGGGCCGAGGCTGTCATCCCAACTGACATCGAGTTCGACTCACCTCGCGTCACCATGTACACAGAAGCGGAGGCAAAAGAAGCACGAGAAGACGACGTCGATCTGCTGGAAGAGGTCCGACTGTTAGCACTCAGCCGGTCCGCCATCTACCAGCAGAGTCTGCGCCACTACCACAGTCGGAAGGTCAAGCCAGGATCCTTCCAAGAAGGTGACCTTGTGATCCGACTGATCCAGCGAACTGCCGGCCAACACAAGCTCTGGGCCCCTTGGGAAGGCCCCTTCATCATCAGCAAAGCATTGGGCAATGACTCCTACTACCTCATCGACGCACAGAAGCCCAGAGTGCGCAAGAGGGACGACTCGGGCAAGGAATCGGAGCGTCCATGGAATGCAAATCTCCTCCGAAGATTTTACAGTTAATGTAGTATGTACCACGCTACCTTTTGTATTAAGTGCTAAGACATCGGGTCCCTCGACGAGCACTCGAGGGCTACCCTTTTTATCTATATGATAAGTTCTATGCCTATGAATGTGTTATTTCATTACTCCGTCTGGCACCAGGTTCGACCAGTCATTCCGGAGACAAGTAGTGTGCCGACACCTAAGCCCTCTCTTTCCATAAGCCGCAGCTCGCAGAGCGGCTGTTCGGTTGGCAAGAGCTAAAGGCAGGAAACGGTGCCCACACGAAAAATGCTTAAGGACCAAAAGCACTCGCATAGGCCAAGCCGGCTCCTCGCCTCACCAACTGGCTGCTGAGCAGCCGGCCGGCCGACTTCTCACTTAACTTGCTACGTTCTAAAACGGCCAAGGTACTTGCCTTCCTGAAAATTGGCCAAGTACTTGACCTAGCCATAGACCGCAGAGCGGCTGTCCGACTGGTAATGCGGCAGCTAAGGGAAGGCGGCAAAGAAAAAAGCCAAAAGAGTAGCAAGACAAGTTAGAACTCGGTGAAATTAATTTACATAGCTAAAGGCCCTTGGCCAGCATTCAACAGAGTTTGAATACACCCCCAGCGAGTGGAATTGCGCAAACTTAACAAGTTTTGTTTGAGAGATTACAAAACAGGAAAGATAACTTGGCCATCTAGGCCAGAGGAGCAGCAGCCGAATCGGAGGGGTCGGCAGAGGTCGAGGCTCTGGGTGGTGGAACGGCCGTCTAGTTGGTCTCCGCCTGGTCAGCACCAGCAGCAGTCGGCTCACCGGCGCGCGGCTCGTTGGTCGAGACTTGGTCGGGCCGAGGCCGGCTGTCGGCTCCATCATCCGGTGCATCGTCTTCGCTGTCCTCGCCATCCTCTTCCTCACCTTCATCATCGGAGGCGATCTCCTCCATCGAGTCCTTGCCGTCTACCGGGTTCGCCCCGAACCAGTTGGGCGGCACCGCGGCACCCTCCTCGTCCAACTCAGGGAGGAAGACACTGGTGTCAGTGTACTCGGCGATCGCTGCGGCACGATGAGAGAGCGCGGGCACCACCGCCGCCAACTCTTCGCCAACCTCAAGCCGAAACGTGGCCAACTAGGCTAAGTCCAGCCCAACATACCATGCCTTGGCGAACTCCAAGGCTCTTCGGGCGCCTGCTTGAGCAGAGGAGCCCTTCCAAGCCTTGAAGCGGCCAATCGCCACCTCCAACTAGTCGGCGGTCTGACTGGGGGTGCGTGGACCTTGTACTTCTGGCCAAAGGGCAGAGACCAGCTAGGACCCAACGTGCTGAAGGCGGTGGAGCATACGGTGGGCCGACTGCAGGTGCACCCTGATGGCCAGAAGTTGCTTGTTCATGTTGCGGGGTGCGTTGGGCGGGATCACCGCTCCTTCACTCCGGCGCTCGTCGCGGCGAGCCTCGATGGCTTGGCTGGCAACAACGACATAGCCAGGAAAGAAGTCTGCGCAAAGAAAAACAAAGATCAGAAGCCGGAAGCTGATTGTAGATGCAGTCGGCGGCTATTCTAAAGACAAAGAAGTTTACCGTCGATCATCTCCTCGATCTCGCCATAGCCAGCGGTGAGGATCGCCTCCTTCTGGGGCCACTTTGAGCGCTCGGTCTCAAACTCGGCCTGAAGGGCGTCGTCCGCCTCCTTGAGCATCTGGAACTCCAATTTGTGCTGGTCCGCCAACTGCTTGGCTAGGTGGTCGCGCTCCTGGGCCACCTTGCTGCACTCCTCCTCCTTGGTGCACAATGCAGTTTGGGCTTCACCCAGCTGCTGCTGCAAGGTGGCGTTGGCTCCTGCAAAGGCAAAGAAAAGAAGACAATCAACAACATTGACCAAAAAGAAAAAGTGGTTGCCAGAAGATCCGACCCGATTGCTCAGCAGTCAGCCCGAATCTCGGGGGCTACACCCAGCGGGTGCGCTGACGCGCCGCCGCAAGACAGAAAGGTTGGAGGCTTACTCTGGCTGTCGGCCTGATCAGTGTTCCGCTTGGCCAGCTCCCGGACTTGGGAGTTAAAGGCGGCAGCACGGATATTGTGGTAATCCCGCAATGAAGACAACATAAGAAAATAAGAGGTCAGCACTCGGAACTTACCTTTACGTTTCGAGCCGCCTGCTCAGCAGCCGGCCCGGAACTCGGGGGCTACACCCAGTGGGTGCGCTGGCGCGCCCCCATGGAAGATTACAAAAATAAAAAACAAGGCGAAGAAACGTACCCGGACGGCTGCTCACGTCGACAAAAACGCCTTCGTGTACTGCTGAAGGGCAGTACCTTGGGCTTGAAACTGGGCCTGGACATCTTGCGCCGCCTTGTTCAACAGGCTCGTCCCACCCCCAGGCGTCCACTCCGGTGGAACGACGCTGGTGGCTTCTGCATCTGGGGCTGATGAGCTCGCGGCCTCGATATTCTACGGCCGTGGCGGCAACGTCGCCTTCACCATGCGCCGACGTATCGGAGTACAGGCCACAGGGGTCGCCCCCACCACCAGCTCGCCACCAACTGGCGGCACCTGCGATGCGTCAGGCTAGCTGCCATGTGCCACAGCGGTCGGCACTTGCAGGGGCTCCTCTACCCCCAAGACGACGGCGTCGCCTCCTCCGCCCTCCACGACCGGCTGTTCGTCACCGGCTCCTCTAGTCGGCACCTGGATCTCTGGCGCCGGTGAAGCGGCGCGCAGTGGAATGACAAGTTGTGGAGCTTGGCCGCGTGTGGCCTTCTTTGCCCGCGCCCTGGCGTCCGCGTCCGCCCGCTCCTTGGCCGCAGCGTCGGCCTGAGCCATGGTGGCCGTGTCGGCTTCATCCTGCGTCACCTTGGTCGTCGCTGCCTTTTGCCGCTCCATGCTACCTCTTGAGCACCGTGTTGGTTTTCCCTTGAAGAGGAAAGGGTGATGCAACAAAGTAGCGTAAGTATTTCTCTCAGTTTTTGAGAACCAAGGTATCAATCCAATAGGAGGCCACGCACGAGTCCCTCTCACCTACACAAACAAATAAATCCTCGCAACTAATGCGATAAGGGGTTGTCAATCCCTACACGGTCACTTACGAGAGTGAGATCTGATAGATATGATAAGATAATATTTTTGGTATTTTTTATGACAAAGATGCAAAGTAAAATAAAAGGCAATAAAAATAACAAATTGTTGGAAGATTAATATGATGGAAAATAGACCCGGGGCCATAGGTTTCACTAGTGGCTTCTCTCAAGAGCATAAGTATTCACTGTGGGTAAGAAAATTACTGTTGAGCAATTGACAGAATTGAGCATAGTTATGAGAATATCTAGGTATGATCATGTATATAGGCATCACGTCCGAGACAAGTAGACCGACTCCTGCCTGCGTCTACTACTATTACTCCACACATCGACCGCTATCCAGCATGCATCTAGAGTATTAAGTTCATAAGAACAGAGTAACGCTTTAAGCAAGATGACATGATGTAGAGGGATAAACTCATGCAATATGATATAAACCCCATCTTGTTATCCTCGATGGCAACAATACAATACGTGCCTTGCTGCCCCTACTGTCACTGGGAAAGGACACTGCAAGATTGAACCCAAAGCTAAGCACTTCTCCCGTTGCAAGAAAGATCAATCTAGTAGGCCAACCAAACTGATAATTCAAAGAGACTTGCAAAGATAACCAATCATACATAAAAGAATTCAGAGAAGATTCAAATATTGTTCAAAGATAAACTTGATCATAAACCCACAATTCATCGGTCTCAACAAACTCACCACAAAAGAAGATTACATCGAATAGATCTCCACAAGAGAGGGGGAGAACTTTGTATTGAGATCCAAAAGGAGAGAAGAAGCCATCTAGCAAATAACTATGGACCCGAAGGTCTGAGGTAAACTACTCACACTTCATCCGAGGGGCTATGGTGTTGATGTAGAAGCCCTGCGTGATCGATACCCCCTCCGGCGGAGCTCCGGAAAAGGCCCCAAGATGGCATCTCATGGATACAGAAAGTTACGGCGGTGGAATTAGGGTTTTGGCTCCGTATCTGGTAGTTTGGGGGTACGTAGGTATATATAGGAGGAAGGAGTACGTCGGTGGAGCAACAGGGGGCCCACGAGGGTGTAGGGCGCCCAGGGGGTAGGCGCGCCCCCTACCTCGTGGCCTCCTGGTTGATGTCTTGACGTAGGGTCCAAGTCGTCTGGATCACGTTTGTTCTGAAAATCACGTTCCCGTAGGTTTCTGTCAGATGTGGGGTTCCAGCAAACCCTTAAGGTTCGAGCACTAGGGTGCACGCGAAGTCTTTCCTTCCCACCAATCAACGCTCTAGCTTACTAAGATCTCATGGACGAACTCGACGAACTCGCAACACAGAAAGACACGAGATTTATACTGGTTCAGGCCACCATTGTGGTGTAATACCCTACTCCAGTGTGGTGGTGGATTGCCTCTTGGGCTGATGATGAACAGTACAAGGGAAGAACAGCCTCCTAAGGTTGAGGTGTTCTTGAGCTTGGTGAGCTTGTGTGTGTGTGGGCGGTCTGAATGATCCGTGTTCTCTCTAAGGTGGTGGCTAGTCCTATTTATACTGGCCCTGGTCCTCTTCCCAAATATCGAGCAGGAAGGGAGCCAACAATGGCGGGCTAATTAGAAGGGGGACAACTAGTACAAGCTATCCTAACAAAAGTGGTCTTCGCCTGCCAAAGGCTCTGGTGGTGACGCCATCTTGGGCTCCACGATGACCTCCGTCTTGCCGTCCTCCTGGTCTTGGTCTCGTTGCACCAATATAGCAAGCTTTGCCTGATGCCGCAGTACTCTTCGCCTGCGCTGGCCTCCTTAGCACCAAAGAGGAAACAAGGACGCTGCGCGCTCTGGCGCCCGCCTGGTGTCGTGCGTCATGGCTCACGTGACGAGGGTCTCATGAGGTTTGCCCCACCTTGATATCTCCGCTCCTCGTGAGCCTTCCTAGCTAGGCTACTCCCGAGGAGGTCTTCCATCGCCCGCCTCGCGAGGCTTTGACCCTCGCGAGGGTCTTGGGTGCTTTTCTAGTGATGATGGGCCGTACGGCCTACTGGCTCAGCCACGCCGCGGGCCGCAGGCAGGCAAGTCTAGGGACCCGCGTTCGCAGAATGCCGACAGTAGCCCCTAGTGTGCTCGGGCTTGGCTTTGCGGCGAAGCCAAGGGCCAAGTTCGGAGCATCGCGGGCCCTAAAAGCCTGCGGCCTCGATTGACGCATGGCGGTTGATTGGACATGGGCATCTCCGCTTCCCCATGTTGTCTCGGAAACTACTCGGCTTGTCAGGTCCCCGCGACATGCAAGGAAAACCATCATTACCTGCGATCGTGGGAGACGCTGGTTGGCCTTCCCTCGCTATAAATGCGGAGGGGGCGGAGCCCTCGTTGCCCATATCTTCCTTGCTTGCTTGCTCCTTCTTCCTCGCTCCATCACTTGCGGTGACACCCATGGCACCACAAAGGAAGTTCTCCGCCGCCGAGAAGGGGAAAGGCCCTCGCGAGGGACCCTGCTCCCCGGCGCCCAAGCGCGGCCGCGGCCGCCCGCGTAAACATGCTGCGACCCCCGTTGTGGCCCATTGTCGAGTCAGCGCCACGGCACGCGGAGTGGGTCATCCCAGCCATGGTGGTCCAGTTGATGAGGGGAGGCGTGCCATGGTGGCGCGGCCTCCTTGTCTGCGCTTCCACACGGCGGAGGTGTTGCCGGAGTTCGTCGTCTGGTCAAAGAACCCGGCCGGCAACTGGCTCCAACTCCCGCGCTTCTTCGTCGGTGAACTACCGGCCTCTGGTCCAAGCGGACTCTGGCTGTAGGTAGATGGCAGCTGCTACAAGGCATCTTGGGTTGCGGTCGAGACTTCCGCTGCGGGCAACATGGCCCTGGCCCGCGGCTGGCAGACATTCGCCCGCGCGCGCGTCCTGTGCAGGCGGTGCACCCTCCACTTCAGGTACGATGGTGGGTCGACCCTTTATGTGAGGGTGTTTGGGGAAGATGGTCGCCGCGCCGGGTGCTACCCCGAGGCGAACGACGGTGAGGAGGTACCCAGCCTTGGGGACGGTCGCGACGAGGACGAGGGCAAGCCCGCCCTCGCCGGCGACCGTGTCTCGTCCAGCTACGGTGGCTCTTCCTCCGGCTACAACTCTAGCAGTGGCGACTATGCCCAGCCGTCACGCGGCCGCGCCCGTCTTGAAGGCAGCGGTGGGTCGTCTCGTTGCCGCACCTCCATGAAGCGTGAGGAAGGATCTGGCTAGGCTCAGGGTAGTGCTAGGTACCTGTCCTCGCGGATCGCTGCAACGCTACTTTTGTTTTGCTCTTTTCCTACATCAAGAATGAAACCAGCATGGGCCCAAGAAGGGCGTGTATCGAACTATGGTTCCTTGGTTATATCAGTATGCATGCTATTCTCATGCTGTGTCGTTATTTTGCGCAAAGATAACTTAACCTGGTATACTCAGGACGTCCTCTTCCTCAAGAAGCGTTTATTTCCTCGCATTCATCTTGCCTCGGTGGCCTGCATTCGCTCATGAACTACGAAAAACTCGTTAGGAAGTGCATTAAAATATTTGATGTTCATCCTGGCCCTGACCTGGTGCTTTGCATCACGGTACCCGAGGGGCACGGACTAGGAGAGGTGCGCCAGCCTTGAGCTCGAACGAGGGTGGCTCGCGAGAAGGCAGAAAGGAGAAAAATGCTCGCGAGGGCACCTGCCTAGCCCCCTCGCGAGGCATGCGAGAGAGAGAACACGAGAAAATTCGAGCCGAAAAAGTGTAGTGAGAGGCGAGGGAATCTGTCGGCGTTCCGGGAACGGGGGTCCCCAGACTTGCCTGCCTGCGGCCTGCGGCGTGGCTCAGGTGGGGGCCCAACGTGACCCATCTTCATCAGCGCAGGCTCAAGACCCTCGCGAGGGGCCAAGCCTCGCAGGGCGGACGACAGGAAGCTTCCTCAGAGGCAGCCTCATCAGGCAGGCTCGCGAGGAGGCGGAGAGATCAAGGCAGGGGTACCTCGCGAGGATCCCGTGACGCAAGCCATGACGATCGAGACCAGGCGGGCGCCAGGAGGGCACCGGCCTGCGCAGGGTCCTTGTTTCCCCTTTGGTGCAAAGGGGGCAAGCACAGGCCAAGGCATCAGGCAAAGGTTGCCATTCCGATGCAACGAGACCAAGACCAGCAGAGCGGCAGGACGGAGGTCACCGTGGAGCCCAAGACGGCGTCATCACCAGTGCTTTTGGCAGCCGAAGACCACCTTTGGTCAGGATAACTTGTACTAGATGTTCCCCTTCAAAATGGCCAATTGTTGGCGCCCTTCCCGCTCAATTATTCGGGGAGAGGCCCAGGGCCTCTATAAATAGAGCTAGCCTCCACAAAGGAAGGAGAGACCGAGAAGAGAGGGGGACGGGCAGACAGACATCTAGAAATCTGGTAGAACCCTAGCAGAGAGAGAGAGAGAGAGAGGCGACTGAACTCACCCTAGCAGTTCATCGCACCAGCTCAAGAACACCTCTCGCGAGGCTGTTCTTCCCTTGTACTGTTCATCATCAGCCCCCTAAGGCAATCCACCACACCACACACTGGAGTAGGGTATTACACCACAACGGTGGCCCGAACCAGTATAAACCTCGTGTCTCTTGTGTTGTTCATCATTTTCATCTTAGTTTGCACGAGAGGATCGGACGTAGATCGGTAGGGGAGAGATCTCCGCGCGCACCCCAGTGTTCGAACCTCAAGGGTCTGCCGGAACCCGAAATCCGACATTTGGCGCGCCAGGTAGGGGTGTGCCAGAATCTTTCTTCCGTTGTTCGCGTGTGATCTTCCGTCGTGTCCATGGCTGACGCTCGTCGGGCCCGCGCCGAACGCCGGGCTGCTCACGCCACTTGCGTCGCCCAGAAGGCGCCCGTCGGCGGCCTCCCTCGTCGTTCCCCGTCGCCGGCCGCCAACACCGCCACCGGCCTGGCGGGGAACGAGCAGCAGGCCTCGTCCCAGCATCCTTCGGTGCGGCGGGATGGCCGCACCGCCACCCCATCGCTGACTCCAGCTGGCTCGTCGTCCCACACCCGTCGCGCACCCATGGATGCGCATGCCTCACTGCTCTTGGCGCGGGAGCTCCTCCACTATCGCCCCGTCGACGACCTCTACAAGGACTGGCTCGCCCGCATCACCGAGGTCGTCTGTGCCGCAGGGGGCTCCCCCTTGAGGTCCCTCTCGCTGCTTCGCCCTCCGTCCCGTGCAGGGGGCGAGGATCAAGAGGCGCCTCCGCCGCCTCCTCCCCAAGAAGGTGCCTTGGCTCCAAGGCGCACAACCCTAGGGTGGGACCCTCCACGTCCGGCGCCTGCGCAGCAAGAAGGGAGCTGCCAAGAGATCCCACGTCCCCGAGAATGTGCTCGCGCGCTCCCAGCGCCGGCACGCCAAGATCGCGCCCCAGCGCCTCCACGACGAGACCCCGCACTGCTCCCAGTGGCGGCACGTGGTGACCCGCAAGAACAAGTCCAACACCAGCAAAGGGCACCGGTGGCCACGGTGGGCTGCCTCGCCTTCACCCCCGAGCTGCGCGGCGTCACATAGCCAGGCAAGTTCAAGCCTGACCTCCCTCCCCGCTACGATGGCACAGCGGACCCCGCAGAGTTCCTGCAGCTCTATGAGCTGGGCATCGTAGCCGCCAACGGAGACGAAAAGGTCATGGCAAATTGGTTCCCCGTGGCGCTCAAGGACGGCGCCCGCACCTGGCTCCTGAACCTGGCTCCCGGCACGATCTCCTCCTGGAGTGAGATGCGCACCCGCTTCATCGCCAACTTCCAGGGCACACGCGACCGGCCCCCGGCCGTGAGCGACCTGCGCCGCATCAAGCAACAGCCTGGAGAAACCCTGCAGAAGTACATCCAGCGCTTCAACTACGCTCGCCCCAAGATCCCCAAGGTAACTGAAGAAGCTATCATCTCAGCCTTCTCCGACGGCGTATACGATTTCAAGATGAAGGAAGAACTAGCAATCCATGAAGACCTGTGCACATCCCTGGAGCTGTTCAACTTGGCGACCAAGTGCGCCAGGGCTGAGGAAGGGCGTCTCTCCCTCCTCGAGCTCCCGGCAGCCGACCCGGAAGGAAAGAAGCTCAATGCCAAAGACGTGAAGCGCAAGGGGGCTGCCGTGCTAGCAGCGGAACCAGTCACCAAGCGAGGCAGGGATCAGCCCGAGTCATCCAAGGGCGGACGGTACTGCGTGTACCACGACCTCCACACCCACAACACCAACGAATGTCAAGAGCTCAGAGCCGTGCGAGATGGGTGAATCGGCCGACGCCCAGAGCGCAACAACAGGGGCTATGGCCAAGGAGGAGGAAGAGGCGGCTGACGATGGGAAGACCGTGGCCTTCGCCAGGGATGGCGTGACCGCCCTCGCGAGGACCGTTGGCAGGACCAGCCTCGCGAGGGAGTCTGGAGAGACCAGCCTCGTGAGGGTCACCCGCACGGCAACACATGACTTCCTCCTCTGCCGCCTCCACCAAGGAGGAACGAAGACCAACACCAAGACGATGGGGCTGGGGGCTTCCAAGAGCCGCGCGCAATTTCTTGCATCTTGGTGAACTTGTCGATGGCGACGTAGAGATAGCGGTAGCCCCCTGGAGCCCGGAGAAACGGGCCTAGGATGTCTAGCCCCCAGACCACAAACGGCCAGGTGAGCGGGATGGTTTGGAAGCCCTGAGCAGGCTGATGGATTTGCTTGGCATGGAATTGGCAAGCTTCACCGGACCTCACTAGCTCGGCCGCGTCATTGAGTGCCGTAGGCCAATAAAACCCACTGTAGAACACCTTGCCGACGAGGGTCCGTGATGACGAGTGGTGTCCGCAATCACCGCCGTGTATGTTAATCAGCAACTCCCTTCCTTGATCGCTGGAGATGCATGATACGTCTCCAACGTATCTATAATTTTTTATTACTCCATGCTATATTATCTACTGTTTTGGACATTATTGGGCTTTATTATCCACTTTTATATTATTTATGGGACTAACCTATTAACCGGAGACCCAGCCTAGAATTGCTGTTTTTTGCCTATTTTAGGGTTTCGAAGAAAAGGAATATCAAACAGAGTCCAAAGGGAATGAAACCTTCGGGTACGTGATTTTCTCAACAAACAAGACCCAGGAGACTTGGACCCTACATCAAGACACAAGAGAGGAGGCCACGAGGTAGGGGGCGCGCCTACCCCCTCCCCCCAGGAGCGCCCTCCACCCTCGTGGGCCCCCTGTTGCTCCACCGACGTACTCCTTCCTCCTATATATACCTCCGTACCCCCAAACGATCAGATACGGAGCCAAAAACCTAATTCCGCCGCCGCAACTTTCTGTATCCACGAGATCCCATCTTGGGGCCTGTTCCGGAGCTCCACCGGAGGGGGCATCGATCACGGAGGGCTTCTACAATAACACCATAGCCTCTCCGATGAAGTGTGAGTAGTGTACCTCAGACCTACGGGTCCATAGTTATTAGCTAGATGGCTTCTTCTCTCTTTTTGGATCTCAATACAATGTTCTCCCCCTCTGTTGTGGTGAACTATTCGATGTAATCTTCTTTTTGCTGTGTGTTTGTTGAGACCGATGAATTGTGGGTTTATGATCAAGTCTATCTATGAATAATATTTGAATCTTCTCTGAATTCTTTTATGTATGATTGGTTATCTTTGCAAGTCTCTTCGAATTATCAGTTTGGTTTGGCCTACTAGATTGATCTTTCTTGCAATGGGAGAAGTGCTTAGCTTTGGGTTCAATCTTGCGGTGTCCTTTCCCAGTGACAGTAGGGGCAGCAAGGCACGTATTGTATTGTTTCCATCGAGGATAACAAGATGGGGTTTTCATCATATTGCATGAGTCTATCCCTCTACATCATGTCATCTTGCTGAAGGCGTTACTCTGTTTTCATTAACTTAATACTCTAGATGCATGCTGGATAGCGGTCGATGAGTGGAGTAATAGTGGTAGATGTAGGCAGGAGTCGGTCTACTTGTCTCAGACGTGATGCCTATATACATGATCATACCTAGATATTCTCATAACTATGCTCCATTCTGTCAATTGCTCAACAGTAATTTGTTCACCCACCGTAGAATACTTATGCTCTCGAGAGAAGCCACTAGTGAAACCCATGGCCCCCGGGTCTATCTTTATCATATTGATCTCCTACTACTTAGTTATTTCCTTTGCTTTTTTACTTTGCCTTTATTTTAGTTTGCATCTTTATCACAAAAATACCAAAAATATTATCTTATCATATCTATCAGATCTCACTCTCGTAAGTGGTCGTGTAGGGATTGACAACCTCTATTCGCGTTGGTTGCGAGGATTTATTTGTTTTGTGCAGGTACGAGGAACTCACGCGTAGCCTCCTACTGGATTGATACCTTGGTTCTCAAAAACTGAGGGAAATACTTACGCTACTTTGCTGCATCATCCCTTCCTCTTCGGGGAAAACCAACGCAGTGCTCAAGAGGTAGCAATGCAGCGCAGCGTGACATCGTTCGGTCGTTTCCTATATAACTCGCCGTCTTGGATACAGTATGCCGTGGCCTGCCGGGCCACGCGCTTCACATCCTCTTCCTTCTCCGGCAGCGTCCCATGCATCAGGTACCCCTTGAACTCCTTGATCGAGCACACCTCCTGGGGATCGAGCGCAAAGAGCAGCCGAGCTCCTGAGGTCGGGCCGCAGGTTGGGGCTCCCGTGGCCGGGGGCTGCAGGAGTTCCTCCCGAGGATGAGTCATGCTTGAAAGAGGTGGCGAACCTGATGGATTGAAGAGCCGCTCTTCGAAGACGCCGGGCTCTTGCGGTTGCCGCTTGGATGCTCTCCCGGCGATGTCATCGGCTTCCTTGTTGGTGCCCCGGGGCACGTGTTGCAGCTCCAGGCCCAAGAACTGCATTTCCATCTTGCGCACCTCCGCGAGGTAGGCCTCCATGTGCTCGTCCTTCGGCTTGTATACCTTGTTGGAAAAGGTGATGAGGAGCTGCGAGTCGCCTTTGACGGTGAGGCGCTTCACCCCTAGAGCCGCCGCAGCCTTCAGGCCAGCTATGAGGCCTTCGTATTCTGTGATGTTGTTGGAGACCATCTCGCTGTGCTGAAAACAGAGTTGCACGGCGTAGTAGAGCTTGTCCTGAGTGGGCGAGATGAGCACTGCTCCAGCCCCCGCGCCCTGATACGCAAAGGCGCCATCGAAATACATGACCCAGCCGTCTGGTGCCTCGCTTCCTAGCGAGGTGGACCGGTCTTCTCCTTCCTCAAGAGCCAAGGTATCTGTCCATTCTGCCACAAAATTGGTGAGCGCGGCTCCCTTGATGACCCTAGTAGTGTTGAACTCCAAATGGAATGCTTGTAACTCGATGCTCCACTCAGCAACCCTTCCGGCTGAGTTAGGGCTCCTGAGCACCCTTTCCAATGGGTAGGCTGAGACGACCTTGATGGGTTGACCCTGGAAGTAGTACCGCAGCTTGCGCGAGGCCACCAAGAGTGCGAGTAGGAGCTTTTGCGGCATGGGGTAGCGCGCCCTCGCGTCCCGCAGTATGGTGCTGACGAAGTACATCAGATGCTCGACGAGGGCTGGCACACTGTCGAGGCTCGGGTCCCGCGAAGATTGTGGCATATCCTAAGGTGGTGGGTTTCCTAAGACTTGGCCGTCCTCAGGAGCTTCTGCGATGTTGCCCTATTGAGCTTGGTCTTCCGCCGCTGATGGCTTTGCCGCGCCTTCTTGACCCCGCGCTGCATCAGCTCTGGCTTGGCGCGACACACCCTTGCCTTGGCGCTCCTCCCGAACTGCCACCAGCGCCGCGCTGGCGGAGTACGGGGTGGTGGCAAGGTAGAGCACCAGAGGCTCGAGAGGCCGTGGTGCCACCATCACTGGGGGAGTGGTGAGGTATTTCTTGAGGTCTTGGAAGGCCCGGTCGGCCTCCGGGGTCCACTCGAACGTGCCCTTCTTCTTCATGAGCTTAAAGAAGGGTAAGGCGCGCTCGCCTAGCTTGGATATGAAACGCCCTAACGCAGTCACCCGCCCTACTAGCTTTTGCATTTCCTTGAGGGTCTGTGGTGGGCTCATGTCTTCGGCGGCCTTGATCTTCTTCGGGTTCGCCTCGATCCCTCTGTGGGATATGAGGAACCCTAGTAGCTTCCCAGAGGGGACGCCAAACACGCACTTCTCCAGGTTAAGCCTCAAGTTCACTTGGCGCAAGCTCTCGAAGGTCTCCCCCAGGTCTTGAATCAATGTCCTCGCCTCGCGAGATTTGACCACTATGTCATCAACGTAGGCCTCTGTGTTTCTGCCGAGCTGCCACCCCAAGGCAATTTGCATCAACCGTTAAAAGGTTGCGCCCGCGTTGCGTAGCTCGAAGGGCATGCATGTGTAGCAGTACACCCCGCATGGTGTCAAGAAGGCTGTCTTCTCCACATCCCCCACCGCCATCTTGATTTGGTGGTATCCTGAGAATGCATCCAGGAAACCTAGCAAGTCACACTCAGCGGTGGAGTCGATGATTTGGTCGATGTGTGGAAGCGGGAACGGATCCTGGGGGCACGCTTTGTTAAGGTTGGTGAAGTCGACGCACATCCGTTCCTTCCCGCCTTTCTTCGGTACTACAACGGGGTTCGCCAGCCATTCGGGGTATTGAACTTTTCGGATGGTACCTGCCGCCTCCAGCTTGCGTGTCTCTTGGACGATGAAGGCCTACTTCTCTATGGACTGCCGTCTTGCTCGCTGCTTCACGGGGCGTACGTTGGGGCACACCCTCAGATGATGCTGGATTACCTCTCTCGGGATCCCTACCAGCTGATTGGGCTCCCACGCGAATATCTCCTTGTTCACGCGCAAAAACCTCACCAAAGCTTCTTCTTGTCCCAGGTCAAGGCCGGTTCCTATGGTGAAGGTGGCTCTTGAAGACCCTTCCTCGTCGACCGGCACCTGCTTGGTCTCCGCCTTGTCTTGAGTGAATAGTTGCTTCTTCTTGGTGGGCGTGGTTTCCTTGGCCTCGGGTGTACCGACGCCGGCTGGCTGTGCTGCTGCCACGGTCTTGAAGGCGAGCTTGAGCGCCGCCATGACCTCCTTAGCATCCCCCTTGATGGTGAGGACGCCCTTGCTCCCTGGCATATTCATGAGGTTGTAAGCCGGGTGAGTCGCCGCCATGAACTGAGTAAGAGCCGGGTACCCGAGGATGGCATTGTACGGGAGACCGATGCGGGCGATGTCAAAGTCCACCAGCTCGATGCGATAGTTGTCTCGCGTGCCAAAGGTGACAGGGAGGCGGATCTGCCCCAGTGGGTGAGCAGCTCCACCACCCACTCCTGTGAAGGGCTTTCTGAGGCCGAGCCGTTCACGCAGCACATGAAGAAGGCTGAAGGCTTCCACGGAGAGCAAGTTGAGGCCGGCGCCGCCGTCGATGAGGGTCTTGGTGACGGCCACGTTGCAGATGGTGGGAGTGCAGAGCATCGGGAGCATCCCTGAGCCGGCGGTGGAGCCGGGCTGGTCTTCCGAGTCGAAGGTGAGGTCGGCCTCCGGCGCAGCCCAACCCGGTGGAGCCCCCTGGCGCTTGCGGGCTGCCCCAATCTGATGGAAGAAAGGCTTGACATGGCAATCTAAAGGAGGTGCTTGGGAGCCACCCAGCAGTGCCGCGACTGCGTGGTGTGCCGGCGCCGCGTAGCGCGCAGTGAAGAGGTCGCGGAGTTCCCCCCAGGACGTCACCGTGGATCTCGGGAGGTTGAGCAGCCAAGGACGCGGCTCGCCGGCGAGGGCCAGGGGAACAAGTTTGCCATGATCTTGTCATCGCCTCCGGCCTCGAGGACGGCCTCCTCGTATGCCAGCAGGAACAGCGCCGAGTCTACTGTGCCATCGTAACACGGTGGCATCTCTGGCCTAAACTTGGCCGGCCATTGCACTCGCCGCAGAGCGGGCGCCAGGGCTCGGTACCCAGACCCCTGCTGCTGGTGTTGACCGCAGAGGTTGGTGGCGGGGCACCTGCCATGGGCGCGTAGTGCGGTGGTACGGGCATTGGTTGGTGGAGAGAAGCCCTGACACACCCCTACCTGGTGCGCCAAATGTCGGATGTGGGGTTCCGGCAAACCCTTAAGGTTTGAACACTGGGGTGCGCGCGAAGTCTTTCCTTCCCACCAATCAACGCTCTAGCTTACTAAGATCTCATGGACGAACTCGACGAACTCGCAACACAGAAAGACACGAGATTTATACTGGTTCAGGCCACCGTTGTGGTGTAATACCCTACTCCAGTGTGGTGGTGGTGGATTGCCTCTTGGGCTGATGATGAACAGTACAAGGGAAGAACAGCCTCCTAAGGTTGAGGTGTTCTTGAGCTCGGTGAGCTTGTGTGTGTGGGTGGTCTGAATGATCCATGTTCTCTCTAAGGTGGTGGCTAGTACTATTTATACTGGCCCTGGTCCTCTTCCCAAATATCAAGCGGGAAGGGAGCCAACAATGGCGAGCTAATTCGAAGGGGGACAACTAGTACAAGCTATCCTGACAAAAGTGGTCTTCGCCTGCCAAAGGCTCTGGTGGTGACACCGTCTTGGGCTCCACGAAGACCTCCATCTTGCCGTCCTCCTGGTCTTGGTCTCGTTGCACCAATATAGCAACCTTTGCCTGATGCCTCGATACTCTTCGCCTGCGCTGGCCTCCTTAGCACCAAAGTGGAAACAAGGACGTTGTGCGCTCTGGAGCCCGCCTGGCTCCCGCCTGGTGTCGTGCATCATGGCTCATGTCACGAGGGTCTCGTGAGGTTTGCCCCGCCTTGATATCTCCGCTCCTTGTGAGCCTGCCTAGGTAGGCTACTCCCGAGGAGGCCTTGCGTCGCCCACCTCGCGAGGGTCTTGGGTTCTTTGCTGGTGATGATGGGCCATACGGCCTACTGGCTCAGCCACGCCGTGGGCCGCAGGCAGGCAAGTCTGGGGACCCCCGTTCCGAGAACGCTGATAGTTTCATTCCGTTTGGACTCTGTTTGATATTCTTTTTCTGCGGAACTCTGAAATAGGGAAAAACAACAATTCTGGGCTGGGCCTCCGGTTAATAGGTTAGTCCCAAAAATAATATAAAAGTGTATAATAAAGCACAATAATGTCCAAAACAAAATATAATATAGCATGGAACTATAAAAAATTATAGATACGTTGGAGACATATCAAGCATCCCCAAGCTTAATTCATGCTCGTCCTCGAGTAGGTAAATGATAAAAACATAATTTTTGATGTGGAATGCTACTTGGCATATTTTCAATGTAATTCTTCTTAATTGTGGTATGAATATTCAGATCCGAAAAATTCAAGATAAAGGTTCAATATTGACATAAAAATAATAATACTTCAAGCATACTAACTAAGCAATTATGTCCTCTCAAAATAACATGGACAAAGAAAGTTCATCCCTACAAAATCAAATAGTTTAGTCATGCTCCATTTTCGTCACACAAAAATGCTCTCATCATGCACAACCCCGATGACAAGCCAAGCAATTGTTTCATACTTTAGTAATCTCAAACTTTTTCAACCTTCACGCAATACATGAGCGTGAGCCATGGATAGAGCACTATGGGTGGAATAGAATATGATGATGGGGGTTATGCGGAGAAGATAAAAAGGGAGAAAGTCTCACATCAACGAGGCTAATCGATGAGCTATGGATATGCCCATCAATTGATGTTAATGCAAGGAGTAGGGATTGCCATGCAACGGATGCACTAGAGCTATAAATATATGAAAGCTCAACAAAAGAAACTAAGTGGGTGTGCATCCAACTTGCTTGCTCACGAAGACCTAGGGCATTTGAGGAAGCCCATTGTTCGAATATACAAGCCAAGTTCTATAATGAAAAGTTCCCACTAGTATATGAAAGTGACTAAACAAAAGACTCTCTATCATGAAGATTATGGTGCTACTTTGAAGCACAAGTGTGGTAAAAAGGATAGTAACATTGTCCCTTTTCTCTTTTTCTCTCATTTTTTGGGACTTCTCCTTTTTATGGCCTTTCTCTCTTTTTTATTTTTTATTTTTCCTCACTTGGGACAATCCCCTAGAAAATGATGATCATCACACTTCTATTTATTTACAACTCAATGATTACAACTCGATACTAGAACAAAGTATGACTCTATATGAATGCCTCCGGCGGTGTACCGGGATATGCAATGAACCAAGAGTAACATGTATGAAAGGATTATAAATGGTGGCTTTGCCACAAATACTATGTCAACTACATGATAATGCAAAGCAATATGACAATGATGAACGTGTCATGATAAACGGAACGGTGGAAAGTTGCATGGCAATATATCTCGGAATGGCTATGGGAATGCCATAATAGGTAGGTATGGTGGATGTTTTGAGGAAGATATAAGGAGGTTTATGTGTGAAAGAGCGTATCATATCACGGGGTTTGGATGCACCGGCGAAGTTTGCACCAACTCTCAATGTGAGAAAGGGCAATGCACGGTACCGAAGAGGCTAGCAATGATGGAAAGGTGAGAGTGCGTATAATCCATGGACTCAACATTAGTCATAAAGAACTCATATACTTATTGCAAAAATCTACAAGTCATCAAAAACCAAGCACTACGCGCATTTTCCTAGGGGGATAGATTGGTAGGAAAAGACCATCGCTCGTCCCCGACCGCCACTCATAAGGAGGACAATCAAAGAACACCTCATGTTTCAAATTTGTTACATAACATTTACCATACGTGCATGCTACGGGACTTGCAAACTTCAACACAAGTATTTTTCAAATTCACAACTACTCAACTATCACAACTTTGATATCACTATCGCCATGTCTCAAAACAATCATCAAGCATCAAACTTCTCTTAGTATTCAACACACTCATAAGAAAGTTTTTACTAGTCTCGAATACATAGCATATTAGGATTATTTAAGTAAATTACCATGCTATTTAAGACTCTCAAAATAATCTAAGTGAAGCATGAGAGAATAATAGTTTCTATAAAACAAAACCACCACTGTGCTGTACAAGATATAAGTGAAGTACTAGAGCAAAATTATATAACTCAAAAATATATAAGTGAAGCACATAGAGTATTCTAATAATTTCTGAATCATGTGTGTCTCTCTCAAAAGTTGTGTACAGCAAGGATGATTGTGGTAAACTAAAAGGCAAAGACTCAAATCTTACAAGACGCTCCAAGAAAAATACATATCATGTGGTGAATAAAAATATAGCTCCAAGTAAAGTTACCGATGGAAGTAGACGAAAGAGGGGATGCCTTCCGGGGCGTCCCTGTCGGTGCCAAAACCGGCGGATCTCGGGTAGGGGGTCCCGAACTGTGCGTCTAAGGCGGATGGTAACAGGAGGCAGGGGACACGATGTTTTACCCAGGTTCGGGCCCTCTTGATGGAGGTAAAACCCTACGTCCTGCTTGATTATACTTGATAATATGGGTATTACAAGAGTTGATCTACCACGAGATCGGAGAGGCTAAACCTAGAAGCTAGCCTATGGTATGATTGTATGTTGTCCTACGGACTAAAACCCTCCGGTTTATATAGACACCGGAAGGGGCTAGGGTTACACAAGTTCGGTTACAAAGGAGGAGATATACATATCTATATTGCCTATCTTGCCTTCCACGCCAAGTAGAGTCCCATCCGGACACGCGACGAAGTCTTCAATCTTGTATCTTCATAGTCCAATAATCCGGCCAAAGGATATAGTCTGGCTGTCCGAAGACCCCCTAATCCAGGACTCCCTCAGTAGCCCCTGAACCAGGCTTCAATGACAATGAGTCCGGCGCGCAGTGTTGTCTTCGGCATTGCAAGGCGGGTTCCTCCTCCGAATACACCACGAAAGAGTTTGAATACAAGGATAGTGTCCGACCCTGAAAAATAAGTTCCACATACCACCGTAGAGAGAATAACATTTCCACAAATCTAATCTGCTGACACGTTTTGGTAGCATGACATCATGTCATGGCCCGGTAATTATTCGAACCGTTTTTCTTTAACCAGTGCCGCACATAACGCGAGGCGGTTTCTTGACACGTCTTGTCAAAGTAGAGATCGTGTTCTCCTTATTACGGGATTATCATCAATACGGACGTGGGTAACCCAACCGCGCCATCAATTAAGGCGCTTGGGGGATAAGCGAGTTTTACCAGGCTAGTGGGGGCGCATAGTTTAGTCCGCCCTTATAAAGGGATAAGATCTCACCTTTTTCTACGCACGCCTTCTTCCTCCTTGCTCATCCATTCTCGCGCACTTGAGCTCCAGCGCCCAAGTCCGCATCCTCCTCCTCAACTCTCTCCAAACATGTCCAGAGCGGGAGGCAAGTGGATGGCCTCCTCCGTCACAGAGGGGCACATCAAAAAGTTACGGGGAGCCGGATACTTAGCCGTGGACATCGCTCACCGGCTGCCAGCCGCGGGGCAGGTCGTCCCTACCCCGGAACCTCACGAAAGGGTGGTTTTCCTCCCCCACTTCGTCCGCGGATTGGGGTTTCCCCTCCATCCATTCGTCCGCGGCCTCATGTTCTACTACGGGCTGGACTTTCATGATCTGCCCCCGAATTTCATCCTCAACATCTCGGCGCTCGTCGTCGTGTGCGAGGCTTTCCTCCGCATCTGGCCCACTTCGACCTATGGCTGAAGACCTTCAATATCAAGTCGAAGGTTGTAGGTGGCCAACAAGCGGAATGCGGCGGAGCCATGGTGGGCAAAATGCCCAACGTTGCATGGCTCGAGGGCTCCTTTGTGGAGACCGTAAAGGGGTGGCAATCGGGGTGGTTCTACATCACCGAGCCGCGTGACACCAACTGGGTGGAGGCCCCCGAGTTTTGATCCGGAATCCCCACGCGGCTCACTTCCTGGAAGGAGAAGGGCCTGTCCTAGGGTTCATCGATGGAGCTGGACGGACTTCAGAAGTGTATCCGAAACATGACAAGCAAGAAACTTAAGCTTGTCAACGTCCAGGTCATGCTCTTCCGCCGGATCCTCCCGTGTCAACAACGAGATTTCAACTTATGGGAGTTCGACCCGGCCCGGCACCAGACTCTAAGCGAGCTCTTCGATACGACGCACAAAGACGTCTGGAGGGTGCTGTTCAAGGGCGCCGAGGTCCCTCCCTTTCTCACCGAGGACCACGGGCTAAGCGTGAAGCGCCCTGCGAATCCGGTAAGTTATGTACACCTGGTAGGATATTTATTTCCCATAGCTTAACCATGTGCGGGGTCTGAGCTCCCATGCCTTTAACAGGACTGAGTGGAGGCATCGGAGCAGATTGACTGTCCGGCCCCTCTGCCCGAAGACACTGCGGACGCTCTCCTGACGGATATGCGGACTCCGGCTCCTTATGAGGTGCCAGATAAGACCAAGAGGAAGGCCAAGGGAACCCGAAAGAGTTCCCGGCGCCAGGTGGTATCGGACTCATCATCCGACAACTCTGAGATGCACTCCTCCCATGAAAACGAGGAGGAGGAAGATGAAGATGCTCCCCCTCCAGCCGGGGAGACAAGAAAAGGAAGGCCGCCCAACCGGGGAGGCCGAAGGGTCCAAGAAAGGAAGGACTCTCCTTCCGGACTACTCCACCACCGCCGCCGAAGGAGAAGATGAGTGGCTCCTCAGGGCCAAGCCCCTGGCGAACTCGTAAGTATTCGGATACTAGAGTAACTCATAGCATACCTTTGTCGCACTGCTTTTCCTAACGACGAATATGATTATGCAGACCGCCCCAAGCCCGTATCGACGTATCCTCGTCGGACGGTTCCTTGGACTCGTCGGATATGGATAGCGATCCACTTCCGACTGCCTCCTCCCCTTGCCCTACGGACAATCCCGAGGTATTGTCTCAAGGGGCACCGAGCCGGGGGGAGACAGTCCCGGAGGCGCCTCAAGGCGACCTTCTGGACTCCAGGAGCAAAGGGAGCAAGGCTCCCGGGGATTTCAAGTTCGGCTCTCAGCCGAACACCGCGTCGGAACCTCCAGTGGTTCCGGACTCGGGCAGGCGGCCCCCTTCCAAAAGGGGTAAGACGCCCGTGCTGGTGACCTCTGTCCATCCAGAGGCACCGGACAACCTGATGGGAGCGCTTCGCGGCGCTTCCATTGACGAAGAGCACCGCACTATTATGAGTGCGGTGATCAAGAAGGTTCAGTCCACCAAGAGCGGACTGACTGAAGCCTATGCCAGCCTTCTAACAGGCTTTGAGGTAAGTATTTAAAATATAGGAAAAATATTACCTCATAGACAGTAGCCCCTGATGCTATGTTTGGTGTTCACAAAGAAAAGCCGAATAGAGGATCGAATAATATCTACAGGAGTCTAATATAAGTATGTCTATATGCGTATGCAGGCTTCGCTGCTGACCTGTGCCGCACTGACTGTGGAGGTCGCCGTACTGAAGCAGGACCTCGAGGGGTCCGAGAAAGAGCTCGGCCTTGCCAAGAGGCAGCTCGAGGAGAACAAAGGTAAGTAATACCTTGTCTATAGATATATATATATACAAAAAAGATGCGATTGTGAAATGATAGGATCATCATGAATGTGCCAGGGGCCACGACCGAAGTGGCGACCCTAAAGCAAGCGCTGTCCGAGGCCGAAGAGAAAGCGGCCAAGGAGCACACCGAGCGGGAAAAGCAAGAGGCACGGGTGGGTGAGGTGCAGCAAGAGCTCCAAGCTCTCGTGATGAAGCACGAGGCGTTGGAGCTTGACTCGAATACGCGAGAGTCTGAGCTTGCCGCGGCCCTCGAGAGCGCAAAGAATGCCAAGGCTGAAGCCCAAAAGGCCCTCCAGGAGATTGAGGCGATGAGGAAGATAGCGGCGGGTAAGGCATTCAATATGCAAAGCAAGCATGTGAAAGTAATTACTTATTACTTACCCGAGTCCGGAGCTCTCCAGGAGCATTCGCAGATTTGCCCCGCAGCGTGTCGGACGCCGTGAAGTTTTACCAGGCCAAGGAGGGAAGCTGGACGGAGAAGCTGTTCTGGTCTCAGTATACTGGGACCGAACACCCGATGCCTATGAGCGACCAGCTGAAGCAACTGGTCAAGCTGCACAAGGCGGCCGAACAGGCCATGAGGGGCCTTATAGTCTGGATGTGCCTGGCGACTCCCTTCCCAACAACTACTTTAGCCTGGTGAGGCGGCTTATGGATGCCTGCCCATGGCTGGAGGCCATAAAGCAGTCCGTCTGCGTCGAGGGTGCACGCCGGGCCTTTGCCCGTGCGAAGGTGCACTGGGCCAAGATGGACGCTGAGAAGCTGGTGAAGGAGGGGCCACCGCAGGGCAAGGAGCATCGCCACCCCGAGATGTATTATGAGGGTGTCCTGAAGGGTGCCCGTCTTGTAGCGGACGAGTGTGCGAAAGATGTAATATTTGCATGAACTTGCTCGTGTGATCCTGTAGTATGAAAACTTGTTCATATGCGCTATGCAACGCTTGTTTGAATTTAAAATATTACCTTCTGTTCGGCTGTTTATCAAATCTAAGAGATGGCTAGTCGTCGGCTTCTGCCCCCATGCCACGAGTGCTGGGGTGTTCGGGATAAACCTGAGCACTCTGTTTCCCATTTTTGGGTCCTTCGAGGGAGGTGCTCAGCACAACGAACAAGGAAATCAGACTATAATGCTTTATCACTCTCACTTAGCCATAGAATTCTATAATTTTAAATTTTGGCAAAGCCCCTAGTATTCGGAAGGCCGAATTCGGGGCGCTATACACACCTTAAGCCGGACAAAGCCTACTCCTCGCTCTAAGCGGCATAAGTCTTTAGGGACTCGAAACCTCTCGAACAGCGACCAGTCTCTGGCCTTATCATGATAGTCAGTTTTAGCTTTCTCTACTGAGGTGCTTAGCCCAACTGAACCGGGGCACAATCGTAGTAGTTCTCCCAGTGCTACCTTAGCCGATATAGTGGAACGTAAGGTACCAAAACATGGGAGCCGGGCAAACCCAAC